>NC_081842.1:106149791-106286973 GCF_963259705.1 Myotis daubentonii
TTTATAGAAAATAACAATAAATGTCACCTGATCATTTGCTCTTCTAGTAATCCTATCTAATAAAAGAGAAAAATGGTAATTGGCGTACGAGCTACCCTTTTCAGTGGCTAATCAGGGCTATATGCAAATTAACTGCCAACTAAGATTGGCAGTTAACTGCCAACAAGATGGCGGTTAATTTGCATATGTAGGCACAATGCAGGGAGGCGAAAGGGAAAGCAGGAAGAAGCCCCCTACCACTGACAGTGATCGGAAACCCAGGGGGGAGCTAAGAGCTGGGGGGCAGTGCAAAGGCGGCCCTGGGGCCGCCTTTGCCCTGCCCCCCAGCCATGATCGGAGAATCAGGTGCCTTTTCCACCCTGGCCAGTGATAGCAGGAAGTATGGGTGGAGCCAGCGATGGGAGCTGGGCATGGTCGAAGCTGGCAGTCCCAGGAGCTAGGGGTCCCTTGCCTGGGCCTAAAGCGAAGCCCACGATCGTGGGGCCACTGCAGCTGCGGGTCCCCGCTGCCCGGGCTGGACACCTAGGCCAGAGGCGTCAGGCCTGGGCAAGGGGCCGATCCTGCGATTGGTGGGTGATGGTGGTCAACGCCTGAGGGCTCCCAGTATGTGAGAGGGGGCAGGCTGGGCTGAGGGACACACCCCCCCCACACACACCCAGTGCACGAATTTCGTGCACCGGGCCCCTAGTATTTTATAGTAAGATGTAGTATTCTAGTAATTTAACTATTACAAAACTGAGGTGTGCAGAAAGAAATCACATTGAACAATAATGAATGACTCAAATATCAAAACATAGTACACTTAGGGTCTCCCTTGTCCTGTGCCTCAGATATCACAGCATATTACACAGTTCACATGGAACTCAGTTTCCTTTAAAATAGGAAGGGATCTTATACTCATGAAGCAGCTACTTCCACACATATTTTTTTTACTTAATTCACAGCACATACTCTTTGTACTATTTGTTGGAAAATCATCCTAGCAATTGCCTCTGTTCCTCTCTGTATTGTTGCCTTACATTCTGATGTCATTACTGTGCTTTTAACATCCACTCATTCTAATAAGATTGTGAATTATTTAAGGGCTGAGATCATGACTTGAGCTTGTGTGTTCTCTGTCATGGTGCCTAGATCAATACTCAAATGCCATCCAGTCCAAATGACTGTGATAAGAGAGGCCTACCATTGCTGGAGACCTCTGATTTTTATTTAAGGGGCCGCACGTGTTCTGCGCCTTTACGGAGGGGTGACTAGTGGCTGAGGGAATTTGAGGAAACCCAGACAGAATTCTCCTCCTAAAAGATTTTGCTAAGCTGGCGCCTGGGACCACCGGGAATTTGTTCAATTAAAACCTGGACACACAGCAATAACAAAGGCACTAGTCTCCTGCTAATGCCTAGGGATCAAACCACAGCCTGCAGGAACTCACCTTGGCAGTCAGGACTGGGCACTGGGTGGACCTGGGCTAGTGCTCTTAACTCTGGGGAGAGGGAGACTTCCCATGGCTACTGGCTAGAGGCCCTGGGATCTGCGCCACCTACCCGAACAGGTCCATAGTAGAGGCTGGTCAGCAGAACGGCTTCTTCACCTGGGATCGCGGGGAGGCGTGGCCTGTTCTGTTCGCCCCACGATCGTTCGCAGGGAGGCCTGTTCTGTTCGCCCTGTGAGCGATCGGGGAAGGCCTGGTCTGTTACGTTCGCCCTGTGAGCAATCGGAGTAGGCCTGGCCTGTTCACCCTGCCAGCGATGGCAGGGAGGCCTGTTCTGTTCGCCCTGCGAGTGATCGCAGGAAGGCCTGTTCTGTTCACCCTGTGATGGGCGCTGGGCTGGGGGGCGTGGACCCAGGCCGCCGCTTGGCACCTGCACACGCGCAAGCGGCCACGGGGCAGAAACATCCGCTTGGCACCTGCGCCCACAGGCCTGGAGTGGCCAGGGGCATCCTGGGACCCTGGCTGCTCAGGGCCTACGCGTAGGGCTACAGGCTAGGAGCAGCCTGGGTCCCGAGGATGTTCCCAGGACCCAGGCCTCTTGGCACCTGCATATGCAAATTAACCCACCATCTTTGTTGGGTTAATTTGCATACTCTCCTGATTGGCTGGTGAGTGTAGCAGAGGGACGGTCAATTTACATGTTCCTCTTTTATTATATAGGATGAATTATACAGGGTGGGGAAAAAGTAGATTTACAGTTTTGAGTTTATTCTTGTATTATTATTTATTAATTACTAGGTGCCCGGTGCACGAAATTCGTGCACTGGGTGTGTGTGTGGGGGGGGGAGTGTCCCTCAGCCCAGCCTGCCCCTCTCACATACTGGGAGCCCTCAGGCATTGACCCCCATCACCCTCCAATCGCAGGATCGGCCCCTTGCCCAGGCCTGACGCCTCTGGCCTAGGCGTCCGGCCCGGGCAGCGGGGATCCACAGCTGAAGCGGCCCCGCGATCATGGGCTTCGCTTTAGGCCCAGGCAAGGGACCCCTAGCTCCTGGGACTGCCAGCTTCGACCGTGCCCAGCTCCCATCGCTGGCTCCACCCCTACTTCCTGCTATCACTGGCCAGGGCGAAAAAGACACCTGATTCTCCGATCATGGCTGGGGGGCAGGGCAAAGGAGGCCCCAGGGCCGCCTTTGCCCTGCCCCCCAGCTCTTAGCTCCCCCCTGGGTTTCCAATCACTGTCAGTGGCAGGGGGCTTCTTCCTGCTTTCCCTTTCGCCTCCCTGCATTGTGCCTACATATGCAAATTAACCACCATCTTGTTGGCAGTTAACTGCCAATCTTAGTTGGCAGTTAACTGCCAATCTTAGTTGGCAGTTAACTGCCAATCTTAGTTGGCAGTTAACTGCCAATCTTAGTTGGCAGTTAATTTGCATATATCCCTGATTAGCCAATGAAAAGGGTAGCTCGTACGCCAATTACCATTTTTCTCTTTTATTAGTGTTGACTAGAGGCCCGGTGCACAAAAATTTGTGCACTCGGGGGAAGGGGGGGTCCCTCAGCCCAGCCTGTGGCCTCTCGCAGTCTGGGACCCCTCAGGAGATAATGACCTGCTGGCTTAGGCCTGCTCCCGGGTGGCCGAGGGCAGGCCCAATCCCTAGGTTCAGCTCCTGGTTGGGCTCAGAGCAGGGCCAATTGGGGAGTTGGGGCGCCGCCCCCTGTCATGCACAGAGCAGGGCAGATTGGGAGGTTGCGATGCCACCCTCAGTCACGCTCAGGGTAGGGCCGATTGGGGGGTTGGGGCACTGCCCCATGTCACACTCAAGGCAGGGCGGATCAGGGGGTTGGGGCGCCGCCCTCTATCACCCAGAGAGCAGGGCCGATCAGGTGGTTGGGGCGCCACCACTCTCATACTCAGGGCAGGGCCAATGGGGAGGTTATGGCTCTACCCTGTCACACACAGAGCAGGGCCTGTGGGGGGGGGGGGGTGCGGGGGGGGGGGGTTGGGGCCCCGCCCCCTGTCACACACAGAGCTGCAGGGCGATCAGGGGGTTTGGGCACTGCCCCATGTCACGCTGATCTCGGTGCTGGGAGGCCTCGCGGCTCTGCTGATCCCGGTGCTGGGAGGCATATTACCCTTTTACTATATAGGGTAGAGGCCTGGTGCACGGGTGGGGGCCGGCTGGTTTGCCCTGAAGGGTGTCCTGGATCAGGGTGGGGGTCCCCACTGGAGTGCCTGGCCAGTCTGGGTGAGGGGCTGAGGGCTGTTTTCAGGCTGGGACTGAAGCTCCCAACCGCTCCTTTTTTTCTTTTTTTTTCTTTTTTATCCTGGGCCAGCTTTAGCTCTCAGGCCTCGGCTGCTGAAAACAGGTTTCTGGCCTTTGTGTACCGTCTGTATTTGATACAATGTTGCAGTCCGGCTGGCTGAAGCCCTGCTGAGTAAAGCAGGTTTCTGGGTTTTTTTTAGCTTCTATATTTGCAACATAGTTACTTAGAGTGTCAGCTGAGAGGCCGGCAAGTCAGGCGGGGAACGTTGGAGTCCTCCGTCACTGAAGCAAGCAAACCTCCCTGTTCGAATCAGCTGCCTGGCTGCCGGCCGCCATCTTGGCTGCTAGTTAATTTGCATATCTCGCTGATTAGCCAATGGGAAGGGTAGCGGTCGTATGCCAATTACCATGTTTCTCTTTTATTAGTGTAGATTATTATTTGTTATTGCTAAAGTAATTGTTACCCAAACAGAATACAAGAAAACAAATAATGATGCTAAGAGCAGAAATAAGAAATTCAAGAAATAAATAAAAACTGAAATGTAAGCTGCTTGACATCAGGGATTTTTTACTATTTTGTTCAACGATGAATCCTCAAACCCTAAGTACCTAGTTCATCCAAGGTGCAAAATAAATACTGGTTGAATGAAAGGGAAAAAAACAACAACCTCAAAGTCTACTTCTTTGAAAGGGAAAACAGATAAACTGACAATATTGACAAGATGGCTATGAAGAGAACTCATTCCACATATAGTAGAAATTCTCTTTAAATTACTATATGAATACTAGAGGCCCGGTGCATGAGATTCGTGCACTGGGGCAGGTCCCTCAGCCCGGCCTGTGCCCTCTTGCAGTCCAGGACCCCTTGGGCAGTCCAGGGCCCCTCACTCCTTACTGCCCGCCTACAGCAGAGGCAGGAAAGGCTCCCACCACCGCCGATGCACTCAGCAGCCGTGAGCCTGGCTTGTGGCGGAGCAGCACTCCCCCTGTGGGAGCGCACTGACCACCGGGGGGCAGCTTCTGCATTGAGCATCTGGCTCCTGGAGGTCAGTGTGTGTCATAGCAACTGGTCTTTCCGCCATTAGGTTGATTATGCTTTTACTAGAGGCCTGGTGCACACGGGGGGTGGGGGTGTCCCTCAGCTGGGCCTCTTGCAATCCAGGACCCCTCAGGGGAAATCGAGCCTGCCTGCCTGATCGCCCCTAACTGCTCGCCTGTCTGCCTAATCGTCCCTAATTGCCTCTGCCTCGGCCCCCACCATGGCGGCTTCGTCCGGAAGGACGTCTGGAAGGTCGTTCGGCTGTCTGGTCTAATTAGCATATTATGCTTTTATTATTATAGATTATATAGGATATTAATATTATAAATCAACTTTGTCTCTATATTTTATAGCAGACAAAACATGTAATTTCTTAGAAATATAATTTAGTATGAAGAAGTAGACAACCATTTACCAGTAAATGTCCAGGTAACTATGATAAAGGTCAGCAGATTCTAGATGATTTTATTGGCAACCTTCACCAAAAAATCAAGTAACAGATCATTCCAATTTCAGAAAAATATACTTTAGAAAATGGAAAATAAGAGAAGGCTTCAATTTTATAGGGCTAACTTTGTGTCCAGTTATTTTTATATTATTTAAAACATAGTAAAATATACATAAAATTTACTGTTCTATCCATTTTTAAGTGTACAGTTCTATGGCAGTAAGTATACTCAAACTGTGCTACAATCACCACTATCCATCCATAAATCTATTTTTCATCTTGCAAAATTAAAACTCTGTACCCATTAAATAATAATTCTCCATTCTCCCTTTCCTATAGCTCCCAGGAGCTACCATTCTACTTTTAGTCTGTGAATCTGACTACCCTAGGTACCACATATAGAATCATACAATATTTGTCCCCTTGTTACTGGCTTATTCACTTGGCATAATGCCCTCTAAGTTCATCCATGTTTTAGCATGTGTCAGAACTTCCTTCCTTAAGGTTGAATAATATGCCACTGTATATACATATCACATTTTGTGAACAATTGGATTATCTATTGCAAATAGTGCTACTATGAATATAGTTTCAACTCCCTACTTTGAATTCTTTTGGGTATATTTCCAAAAGTGGAATTGCTGGATCATATCGTAATTTATGTTTAAATTTTTGAAGAATTGCTGTAGTGGCTGTTCCATTTAACATTCCTATCAACAGTACTCAAGAGTAGGCTCATTGTCTACTTCTGATGCCAAGATTCTTATAGATTGATAAAACTAAAACTTTCTCTTACCAAGACATTCAGATGGCTAATGTTTTATTTAAGATTATGTACAAATGTAAAACTGACTAGCCCATATTAGAAATCTGAATAATCTAAATGCAAAGACAAAATTTACACATTATGATCAAATAGTTTATCCCCAAAATACAGGATTTTTAAAATTTATAAAACATATTCATGTAATCCGACTTAACACCTTGCTGACTGGCTATTTCAAGACAGAACTCACCCATGCACCCAGCTACTTTTCCATACTTGAATATTAAATGAAAGTATCTAAATAAACTCAAATGTACTTTATTTTCTCATATCTTACATTTATATTACTATATGTCAAAAAATTAATAAATTGCATATATTTTTATATTTCATTCTTTTAAATATTTTTTAGTGTGATATGTCGTATAACATGTATCTACATGCAATGGTACTAAACAAGTTTTACATACATATCGTATTTTACTATTCTTTCCAAGAACATACTTTACACATCCTAGTGGAGTATTTTTACCACTGAATACTGTTTTTTTGTAAAACATGATTTTTTAATTTTCCTGATAATCCGAAGGGTGAATCTTTATTTGAAAACAGTCTAGAGTGCTCTTTTAAAACTCTACATTGCTTTCAGACCCTAAAATTACTTACATTAATGTAAGTGGAAACACAAGTTAACTTGTGACGGATCAGCAAAGTATTAATAAAGAGAGAAAAGCAATGATCATTACAACAGACAGAAGACATAATTCAGCATCCGTTCATTATTTTCTTAAAAAGCAAATAACGCCCTAATTGGTTTGGCTCAGTGGATAGAGCATCGGCCTGCGGACTGAAGGGTCCCAGGTTCGATTCTGGTCAAGGGCATATACCTTGGTTGTGGGCACATCCCCAGTAGGGGGTGTGCAGGAGGCAGCTGATTAAGGTTTCTCTCTCTTTGATGTTTCTAATTCTCTATCCCTCTTCCTTCCACTCTGTAAAAAAAATCAATAATATATATATATATATACACTAGGGGCCCGGTGCACGAAATTCGTGCACTGGGTTTGTGTGGAGGGGAGTGTCCCTCAGCCCAGCCTGCCCCCTCTCACATACTGGGAGCCCTCAGGCGTTGACCCCCATCACCCTACAATTGCAGGATCGGCCCCTTGCCCAGGCCTGACGCCTCTGGCCTAGGCGTCCGGCCCGGGCAGTGGGGACCTGCAGTGGCAGCGGGGGATGCCGTGATCGCACGGGCTCCGCCCCTGCCCCTGCAGGAAGCCTCTGGCTGAGGCGTCCGGCCCGGGCAGCGGGGATCCACAGCTGAAGCGGCCCCGCGATCATGGGCTTCGCTTTAGGCCCAGGCAAGGGACCCCTAGCTCCTGGGACTGCCAGCTTCGACCGTGCCCAGCTCCCATCGCTGGCTCCACCCCTACTTCCTGCTATCACTGGCCAGGGTGGAAAAGGCACCTGATTCTCCGATCATGGCTGGGGGGCAGGGCAAAGGCGGCCCCAGGGCTGCCTTTGCCCTGCCCCCCAGCTCTTAGCTCCCCCCTGGGTTTCCGATCACTGTCAGTGGTAGGGGGCTTCTTCCTGCTTTCCCTTTCACCTCCCTGCATTGTGCCTACATATGCAAATTAACCGCCATCTTGTTGACAGTTAACTGCTAATCTTAGTTGGCAGTTAATTTGCATATAGCCCTGATTAGCCAATGAAAAGGGTATTGTTGTACGCCAATTACCATTTTTCTCTTTTATTAGTATAGATATATATATATATCTATATCTATACTAGAGGCCCAGTGTGCACTCGGGAGGGTCCCTCAGCCCAGCCGGTGCCCTCTCGCAGTCTGGGACCCCTCGGGGATGACCACCTGCTGGTTTAGGCCTGCTCCCTGGGGGATTGGGCCTAAGATGGCAATCAGACATCCCTGTGGCAGCCCAGGAGTCCTTGGGGGATGTCCCCTTGCCAGCAGGGAGCAGGCGTAGCTGCAGTCAGACATCTTTAGTTCTGCTGAGGAGGCGGGAGAGGCTCCCACCACAACCACAGTACTGGCAGCCATCAGTCTGGCTTGTGGCTGAGCAGAGCTCTCCCTGTGGAAGCACACTGACCACACTGACCAGGGGGAAGCTCCTGCATTGAGTGTCTGCCCCCTGGTGGTCAGTGTGTGTCATAGTTATCAGTGATTCCCAGTCACTCTGCTGTTAGGGTCAATTTGCATATTACCCTTTTATTATATAGGATATATATATATATATATAATATATATATATAATATATATATATATAATATATATATATATATATTATATATATATAAAGCAAATAAAAATTTGGTTTATTTCTAATCCTTACACTGCATTTTTTGTTGTTTTCTTTTTCATGTTTTGCCAGAAAATATAATGCAATGCTAACAGAAGGTACAACAACAGGCAACCTTTTTTTGTTCCTGACTTTCAAGGAAAGGTTTTTAATAATAATTCACCATTTAATAATGTTTATTTACAGTTTTTAGTCAATAATCTTTATTAGCTTAAGGATATGTACTTCTATTCCCAGTTTACCAAGAGTATTTTTTATTTGTTTGTTGTTCTAACATTCTATACTTCATTGTTTCTACACTGAAAATCCAAGAGAATCAACAAATTCAAATTATCAGAACAGGAGAATTCAGCAAGTTTACAGATATAAAATTACTGTATTAAAATCAATAATGGCCACTGTCCAAATCACAGTTTCTAAATAAAACTCTTCAATAAAAGAAACCAAGACTCTCTGGATAAATGTCTGATTCTAGGGCTGGGATAAGAAAAAGGTAAGATGAGCCTTAAGCTTCTTATAGTATTAGACAGTAAAGAAGTACTTTAAAAAAAAAAAAAAAAGGATGCATTAAATCAAAGGCACACAGAAGTAAGCCTAACACAGTTCCTAATGGCCAAAGCTCAAATAATTTAGACAACAAAAATAAATAATATAGTATTTTACCCAAAGTATAAAATAAACATACATGAGTACTTATTAATGTAAATAAATGAGTGAATAAATAAATGAACAGATAAACAAATAACCCAAAAGAGACACTTCTTCCTTACAAAATAATTCTAAGTAATATATGTAGATTCTCCCTACTACCCCCATGAAATGAAGCCTAATTCCTGTCCCTTACCACCTTTAGGGTTGGGCTATACTTTGTGCTTCATTTCCAAAGGTAGAACAGAATAAAGAGAAAAATAATAACTTTACATTGGAGAAACCTAGCAAACATTACCTTAACCAAGGGAGGAAGGTTTAGCATCATCAGTAATGTTATGCAGCGATCACATACCCCTGACATAATATGATGAAAAGGGCATTCCAACTCTGATGGAAAATATCAGATTGAGGGACATTCTACAGGATACCTGGCCAGGGCTCCTTAAGAATGTCAAGGTCATGAAAAATAAGGAAAGACTGTCATAGATCAGAGGAGAATGGGAAGATGTGATAACTAAATACAATGGGGTACCCTGGATTGGGTATATTTATGGAAAAACTGGTAGAATCCATACAAAGTCTGGGGTTTAGTTACTGGTAATGTAGCAATGTCAGTTTCTTAGTTTTGATAAATGTACCATTATAATGTAAAATGTTAACAAGAGGAGAAACTAGATGAGAAATGAACAGGAGCTCTCTTCTTTGTGATTTTTCTGTAAATCTTCTTGTTATTCCAAAATTAAGTTTATTGTAAAAAATCAATAATGTCCTTATAGCTTAGTAATAACTAATTAGAAAATGCAATTTCAAAAAAGTCTAACAAAAGACATGCAAAATATTTACAGAAAAATGTTAAACTGATAGATATGAAAGACCTAAATAATTAAAAAGAAATACCATAGCAGCATAGGAAGACTAAACATTTCAAAGATGCCATTTAATTTTTAAATTAATGTATAAACTAAATACAATACTAAACTCATTGGATGTTGATATAAACATTCTTTATCAAAAAAACGTTAGAACAGTGGGATTGTTTTATATTTTTGCAAGTCTCTTTTAATATCTATTTTGGTAGAATACAGAGGGATTCTCATATCTGCTTTTGCCTTCAATTTGTTTTCATAAGACATACCATATAGCCTCTAGAAACCTCCTTTATAAACCCCGAGAGACTGACAGTGATAAAAGCAAAAATATTTTAGTATTATTATGAAAATGATTTTGACCCTGAAGACCCACTAAGAGTCCTGAAGCCATCCTTCGGTAACCAATGTTTTGGTGGTTACCTCAAGCCCTCATACTATTCGTTATTTACATTTTATATAAAAATTTTCAAACAGACAAAAATTTAAAGAATTTTTATAAATAAATAACCATATGGCCACTACCTAGATTCTACAACAAATATTTTACTATGCTACTTTTTATCACATATCTGTCCATCCCTCTATCTATCCATAAATAAATCCTTTTTTCTATTAATTTTTTACAAAGTAGGTTGCAGTTATCAGTATACTTCCCCCAAATTACTTCACCATGTATATCATTACTTAGAATTTAATTTTTCTAAAAAAAATTCTCTTTTCTTTTGAGGTAAAATTTACATACATTGAAATGCACAAAATTTAACTATATAATTTGGTGAATCAGGCATTAATACAACCCAAACTTCTCTTGAGAATCAGAACATGACTCAAACCCCAGAAAGTTCCTTCATAGGTGTCCCAGTAAATCCCTCGCCCCTCCCTAGCCCTCCAGAAGCAATCACTGTTCTGATTTTTTCTACCAAAATTATCTTTCCTTTTCCAGAACCAGTTATACAAATGGACTCACACAATACATACTTTTTAAATAAAGCAAGGCTTCTATTACTCAATATAGTGTAATTTAGACCATCTATATTATTTTTTTAAAAGCATTTAAAATAATTTTACCTACCATGAAAATGACTATTAAGATGAGACAGATGCCCACTATGATAAGGAAGGGAATTAGGTAGTATTCCAGAGGAAGACTAAATTCTGGAACTAAGATAATGTGGCCCCTGGAAGAAAAGAGAATTAATACATGAGAAATATTAACAGTTGCCAAATTATGATATTAATCAAAACCAAGGAAGATATTTTTTTTAAGCATTTGGATATTACAATTAAATTCACTGGACACATCTCATTTTCTAATATGTAATTTCCAATAACTTAAGGGATGATTTTTCCATTTTTAAATCTATTTCACACATTTGGTCAAAATAATGTCAATATAATTAAAAGAAGCTTTTAGACTGTGTAGGGGAAATCAGCCAATCAATACTTACTGTTCTCCATCCTGAAAACATGTTATATACTGAATTTAGTAACCTAGCAAAAATATGAATATTTTACATGCAAAATCAACATTAAAACAATGGCAATATCTGAGGTAGTATGTCAAGCACAAACTCCCACTCCAAACAAATTATTGTCCTATGGAGAAATTCTGAAGCCATCAATGGTGAAAATACACTCCCTCCTAACCTCTATGCTTTTGTGAACTTGTTACACCAGAGGCAAATGATACAGTCCTGCACTCTTCATTATCTGTGAGGTATGGAGTGGAAAACTGTAAAGGAATTCAAAGGAGTTTTAGCTTCCTCTCTGTTCTCCATCTTCTCCACTGCTTAACTGGAGGGGGGGGGGGGGGGGAACGACACAACTTCATGAATATGTATGTTGTCAGGGGAAGGGTGGAGAATGCACATACCTTATATGCTCTATTCACCCTTGTTATGAACATGTACTTACTGTAATAATTACTATTATAAAAATTAGTAGGTACTCATGAAACGAAACTGTGATCAGAGTTGGCATACTATTTGTGTTGCGTGAGCAAATTTTGCACAACACCAAAATCCTGCATTAGAAAATATCCTCAGTCTATTGTACTCCCGTGCTATTGTAACATGGTGCCAGAAACACTACTTTGTTACCCACTGCTGGGTGATTTTTATAGGTAGTGAGGCCAGGTACTTCATAAATCAAGGATTAAATGCAAAACAAAAATTCTCAATTTGATAAAAGAAAATAAAAATAGATTGACTTTTCCCCCCATACAGAGATGCTTAGGACACCATAATACTTAAGAAAAATAACATGAAAGCAAATTATTTCTATTCTAAAGCAATTTTTAAGTCTTTTAACTATTATTTTTATCCTCACATCCAAGACACTCTATCAAGCTTCACCAGAAACAAAAACAAACAGAAGAGATGATATCAGAAATTTCGCCCCAATAACTTAAATATTCTTCAAAAACTACTAAGACTGCTAGAATAAAAACAGCTTTTTATTTCAATAATTTTCCAACAGAATACGGATGACAAAATAATGACATGCATTTTTTATGTCTTTACATAAAAAACTGACATGACTGATGGATCAGAAGTGTAAGAAAGAGACAAGCAGGGACTGAGCTGCTCTATTTGATACCATCTCTTTCGCATGAGGTCAGCTCTGTAAGTAATGTCCTTGTTCTTGGCATAAGCCTTCTGGAACCAACCAAGCCAGAGCTGAGATGTGGTGACAGCAGCGCCACTTTTAGGTACAAGAGCCTGTCCATGAGGTGATGATTCTGGGCACACCTCCCTACTCTCACCCCCACCAACCTGCTATAAATTAACACCATTAGGCTTTAGAAGCCAGACTACTACATATCCTAAATTCAACCCATCACAGCATCTAAATATATCAGCAATAGCAAAGCTTACATTCTTATATTCTGTTATTTCTTCTTTAATAAAAATAATTACAGCCTGAATTAGATAAACACTGTCCTATGAGACAAGTCCCAGAGTTGCTCAGAAATGAATGGAACTGCTAGGTGACAAGAAGTAAGCTAAATGAACAAAGCAGGAAGACCCAGTGAACAAGAAATTCAGAAACTATACTGGAAAGTTCCCGTGTGTGTAACCACAGAAACAGAAAGATTCTAGAATTTTCTAGTGTTAAGATTTATAGGTCTGTGTTCTAAATCTAATGTTCTATAACATGTCCTATTAATGCTTGCCTGTTATATCTCAAAACATTTTAGTTTACTATCAAGATATACTGTAAGAAGGAGATTTAAAATAGCAGTGAAGTAAGTGGATGCTACACTGACACACTCCCAGGACCAAATTGGAATTACAACTAAAATACAAACATCCTGAAAAATCAACTGAAGACTAGCTGGAGAGAATACTGATAACCAAGGACATAAATCGGAGATCACATAGAGATTTGTAGGAAGGACGGAGGTGCAAACAGGCGGCCAGGCTCCCACAGACAGCAATTAAAGTTCAGGAGAGATATCTCAGCTGTGGGGGTTGCCACTGAGAACTTTGGGATGTAATCCCCAAGCACGGGCCCCCAGGAGAGAGTGCCAGAACTGAGACAGGGGCCCACATAACTCTGGCTGTGAAAAGCAGCAGGGTTGTTGCCTGCCAGGGAGAGATGGCTGGAATGCAGGCACCCTCTTAAAGGGCCAGTGCACAAAATTCCATGTGCAGCCATTCACCTTTGGCTCTGGCAAAGGAAGGGCAGAATGGACTGGAGCTGTGTGAGCAGAAGCCAGGGTTGGGGCTCTGGAGTTAGAGCTCAAAAGACAGACACCCTGGTTTCCTATGCTGAGACATTCCCGCATACTGTGAAGATCATCTTTCTTAGAAAGACATTTGCTATACAGGTGATTTTTTGCCTAGGAGGAAGACCACTGGCCCACCCTATTGGAAAACGAATTCCCCCACAGTGTGGAGTTTATAAGGCCCGTTAAGAGACAAAAAATAACAGTTAGCCTCCAGGCAGAAGCAACTGCCCCACCCTATTGGAAAAACTCACTACACCTGTGGATGAGAGTGCTTCAAGGCTACTCGAGATAGAATCCAATCAGTCTACAGACAGTGGCAGTCTCTGGAGGCTTTGATTCCTTGCCTGATCTAATTAGTCATAAAGAGCGTTAGACACTGCACTGCACTAAAGATTGAGAGGTGTAGAAGATCTACCTGATACATAGTCACAAACCCAAACAGGCAGCCAAAATGAGGAAACAAACAAACAAAAAAAATAACCCCCTAATGCCCTAATGAAAGAACAAAAGAATTCTCCAGAAAAAGAGATAAAATGGAGATATGAAATTTATCTGATATAGAGTTCAGAATAATGATGGTAAAGATGCTCAACAGCATGAGAAAAGATATAATAACTATGAAAAAAGACCAGTCAGAAATAAAGGATGAAATAGCACTAATAAGAAACACATTGGAGAGAATACACAGCAGATTAGAGGAAACTGAGAATCAGATCAGTGAGTTAAAAGACAGAGTAGAAAAAAATCACTCAATCAGAGAACCAAAAAGAAAAAACAATTAAAAAAAGGAGGACAGCTTAATGGAAACATAACAATATTCACATATTAGATGTGCAAAAAGAGGCAGAAAAGGAAAAATGGATAGAGAACTTGTTTGAAGAAATAATGGTAGAAAATTTCCCTAACCCCATGGGAAAAAAAAGTCACACAAGTTCAGGAGGCACAGAGAACCCCAAGCAAGAGGAACCCAAAAAGGCCCACAGTCAGACACATCATAATTAAAATGCCAAAAGTTAAAGACAAAGAGATAATCTTAAAGGCAGCAAGAGAAAAGCAAACTGTTACCTACAAAGGAGCTCCCATAAAGCTGACAACTGACTTCTCATTAGAAACTCTACAGGTCAGAAAGGAATGGCATGAAGTACTCAAGGTAATAGAAAGCAAGGATCTGAAACCAAGATTACTATATCCAACAAGGCTCTCATTCAGAATAGATGGTGAAATAAAGAGCTTCTCAGAAAACAAAACAAAACAAAAAACAAAACAAAACAAAAAGGCTGAAGGAGTACATCACCAGGAAGCCAGCATTACAAGGGATGGCTATAAGGAAAAGAAGAAACAAAGAGAGAAACCTAGGCATACAGAATTAAAATGGCAGTATATAAGTATCAACATAAACTGATGAACAAAAACAGATCCAGAGACAGAGAAGCATCGATCAGACTGTCAAATCTCAGAGGGAAGGTGAGGTGAGGGGGAGAGATCAACCAAAGAACTTGTATGCATGCATATAAGCCTAACCAATGGACACAGACACCAGGGGGGTGAGGGCATGAGTGGCGGGGTGGGGGAGCCATGGGGGGATAAAAACACATATGTAATACCTTAATCAATAAAGAAAAATTTTTTAATAAAATAAAATAATAATAATTGTAAATGTAAATGGATTAAATGCTCCAATCAAAAGACACAGGGTACCTAAATGAATACAAAAACATGACCCAACTATATGTGCCCAAAGCCCGTCTATCCTTGCTGCTTGACACAGTCGCTGCAGAAAAGAAACATCTGCACAGCATATATGCCTTGTTGTGTTGTATTTTGTGCCTTTAAATCAACGCAGCAGATCCAAGCAACAGCGGCCTCCTGATCACCACACGCTCTGTCTGAGGAACAGCTGCTGTGTGTGAAGCCTCCCTCCACCAGCCAGAAGAGCCACAACAGCTGTGAACAGCACCCATCAGAGGACCTGCTCCCAACAGAGGAGCAGCTGCTACCACAACAACCCAAGGAGCAACCACAGCCTGAGGAGCCACAGCCACCTAGGGAGCAGCCACTGAACGACTCAATATCTATATATGTCAGTGAGATCAAACATGGGTAGACAAAGAACTCCTCAAAGGAAAGAAAAGGAGGACTCACCAGAAAAGCAGCTAAGTAATACAGAGGCATGCAACATGACAGAAAAAGAATTCAGAATAAGGATCCTAGAGAGCATAAACCGGATGGAGGAAAAAATCGACAACTTATGCAAGAAGAAACAGATGAAAAAATCAACAACTTAAGTAAGACCCAAGAAGAAATGAAGAGCGATATAGCTGCAATAAAAAACACCATTGAAAGTATCAACAGTAGACTAGGAGAAGTGGAAGACCGAATTAGTGAATTAGAAGACAAGGAAGCAAAACACACCCAAACTGTACTGCAATTGGAGAAAAAAATTAAAAGACAGGAGGAGAGTCTAAGGGAGCTTTGGGACAACATGAAACAAAACAACATACGAATAATAGGGGTGCCAGAACAACAGAAAGAGGAACAAGGATTAGAAAACCTATTCGAAGAAATAATATCAGAAAACTTCCCTGAGGTGGGGAAGAAAAAAGTCACACAAGCCCAGAGTCCAAAGCTAGGTGAACCCGAAAAGACCCACACCAAGAAACATCATAATTACCATGGCAAATGTTCAGAACAAAGAGAGAATCTTACAGGCCGCAAGAGAGAGACGGAAAGTTACATACAAGGGATCTCCCATTAGAATATCAAATGATTTCTCAACAGAAACACATCAGGCCAGAAAAGAATGGATGGAAATTTACAAAGTGATGCAAAGCAAAGGACTGAATCCAAGAATACTCTATCCAGCAAGGCTATCATTCAAGCTTGAAGGGGAAATAAGAAGATTCACAGACAAAAAAAGGCTAAGGGAGTTTATCACCACCAAGCCAGCAATGCAAGAAATGCTAAAGGGACTGGTGTAAAAAGAAGAAATAAAAAGCTCAGAAAGAAAACAGCCACACAAAAAAAGAAATGGCTACAAACAAGTACCTTTCAATAATAAATTTAAATGTAAACGGGCAAAATGCTCCAACCAAAAGACATCGAGTGGCTGAATGGATAAAAAATAATGACCCATACATTTGCTGTCTACAAGAGACCCACCTCATTAGAAGGGACTCACACAGACTGAAAGTGAAAGGATGGGAACATATCTTTCAGGCAAATGGAAAGGAAAAGAAAGCTGGGGTAGCAATACTTATATCGGACAAAATAGACCTCAAAGTGAAGGCCATAACAAGAGATACGGAAGGCCGCTTCATAATACTAAAGGGTTCAATACAACAAGAAGATATAACCCTGGTAAACATATATGCACCCAATGTAGGAGCACCCAAATTCATAAAAAAACTCCTGGAAGATATCAAAGGAGAGATCGACAACAATACAATCATAGCAGGGGACTTTAATACACCACTGACATCACTGGATAAATACTCTAGACAAACAATCAGCAAAGATACAGCAATCCTAAATGACTCACTAGATCAGATGGACTTAATTGACATCTTCAGAACACTTCACCCCACAGCCATGGAATATACATTCTACTCAAGTGCTCATAGGACAGATTCAAAAATAAACCACATATTGGGTCACAAACAAAGTCTCCCCAAATTCAAGAAGATTGAAATCATACCAAGCATCTTCTCAGACCACAATGGCATAATATTAGAAATAAACTACAATAAAAACAACCCAAAATACTCAAACACTTGGAAGCTGAATAGCATGTTATTAAATATTGATTGGGTTACCAATGACATCAAAGAAGAAATTTAAAAAATCCTGGAAACTAATGACAATGAAAACACAACAATCCAAAACCTAGGGACGCAATGAAAGCAATCCTGAGAGGGAAGTTTATAGCTCTACAGGCCTATCTCAAAAAACAAGAAAAAATGGTAGTAAATCATCTAACTCTACAACGCAAAGAATTAGAAAGAGAGCAGCAAAAAATCACACAGAGTGAGCAGAAGGAAGGAGATAATAAAGATTAGAGCAGAAATAAATGACATAGAAACCAAAAAAATACTACAGAAAATCAATGAAACCAAGAGCTGGTTCTTCGGAAGGATAAACAAGATTGACAAACCTCTAGCCAGGCTCACCAAGAAGCAAAGAGAGAGGACCCAAATAAACAAAATCAGAAACAATAGGGGCGAAATAACAACAGACTCCACAGAAATACAAATGATTGTTAAAAAATACTATGGACAACTCTACTCCAACAAACTAGACAACCTGGAGGAAATGGACAAATTCCTAGAAAAATACAACATTCCAAAACTCACTCAGGAAGAATCTAAAAATCTCAATAGGCCAATAACTATGGAAGAAATTGAAGCAGTCATCAAAAAGCTTCCATCAAACAAAAGCCCAGGACCAGACGGCTTCACATGGGTATTTTACCAAACATTCAAGGAAGAACTAAAACCTATCCTCCTCAGACTACTACAAAATAAAACAAAAGGAAGGAACACTTCCAAGCTCATTCTATGAAGCCAGCATCACCCTAATACCAAAATCAGGTAAAGACAACACAATGAAAGAGAATTACAGGCCAATATCCCTCATGAACATAGATGCCAAAATCTTAGCAAATCGGATCCAGCAGTACATCAGAAAGATCATACACCACGACCAAGTAGGATTATCCCAGGGATGCAAGGATGGTACAATATCCGCAAATCAATAAACGTGATACATCACATAAACAAATTGAAAGGAAAAAACCACATGGTCATATCAATTGATGCAGAAAAAGCATTTGACAAAATCCAACACCCATTTTTGATAAAAACTCTCAGCATGGTGGGAGTAGAAGGATCATACCTCAACATAATGAAAGCCATATATGACAGGCCCACAACCAACATCATACTCAATGGACAAAAACTAACACCATTTCCCCTAAGAACAGGAATAAGACAGGGATGCCCAGTCTCACCACTCCTGTTCAACATAGTACTGGAAGTATTAGCCATTGCAATTAGACAAGAAGAAGAAATAAAAGGCATCCAAATTGGAAAAGAGGAAGTAAAACTGTCCTTATTTGCAGATGACATGATATTATACATACAAAACCCTAGAGACTCCATCAAATACAACTAGACTTAATACATGAATTTGGCAATGTAGCAGGATACAAAATTAACCCCAAGAAATCTGAGGCATTTCTATACACCAATAGTGAACTTTCAGAAAGAGAGATTACAAAAACAATCCCATTTACCATCGCACCAAAAAATTAAACTACCTAGGAATAAACTTAACTAAAGAGGTAAAAGACCTCTACTCAGAAAACTACAGGACGTTGAAAAAAGAGATAGAGGAAGGCATAAACAGATGGAAGAACATACCGTGTTCATGGATTGGTAGGATCAACATCATTAAAATGTCCATACTACCCAAAGCAATCTATAAATTCAACACACTTCCCATTAAAACACCAACGGCATACTTCACAGATCTAGAACAAACTCTCCAAAAATTCATCTGGAATAAAAAATGACCCCGAATAGCTGCAGCAATCCTGAGAAAGAACAAAGTAGGTGGGATATCAATACCAGATATCAAGCTGTATTACAAAGCCACTGCTCTCAAAACCGCCTGGTACTGGCACAAGAACAGGCATATAGATCAATGGAATAGAATAGAGAGCCCAGAAATCGGCCCGAACCAATATGCTCAATTAATATTTGACAAAGGAGGCAAACACATACAATGGAGCCAGGATAGTCTCTTCAATAAATGGTGTTGGGATAATTGGACAGATATATGCAAGAAAATGAAACTAGACCACCAACTTACACCATACACAAAAATAAACTCAAAATGGATAAAGGACTTAAATGTACGACAGGAAACCATAAAAATTCTAGAAGAATCCAAAGGCAACAAAATCTCAGACATATGCCGAAGCAATTTTTTCACTGATACAGCTCCTAGGGCACTTGAAACTAAAGAGAAAATGAACAAATGGGACTACATCAAAATAAAAAGCTTCTGCACAGCAAAAGAAACCATCAACAAAACAACGAGAAAACCCACCGTGTGGGAAAACATATTTGCCAATGTCATATCTGATAAGGGCCTAATCTCCAAAATTTATAGGGAACTCATACAACTTAACAAAAGGAAGATAAACAATCCAATCAAAAAATGGGCAAAGGACCTAAATAGACACCTTTGAAAAGAAGACATTCAGAAAGCCAAGAGACATATGAAAACATGCTCAAAGTCACTAATCATCTGAGAGATGCAAATTAAAACAACAATGAGGTACCATCTCACACCTGTCAGACTGGCTATCATCAACAATTCAACAAATGACAAGTGCTGGAAAGGATGTTGAGAAAAAGGAACACTTGTGCACTGCTGGTGGGAATGCAGACTGGTGCAGCCACTATGGAAGACAGTATGGAGTTTCCTCAAAAAAATAAAAATGGAACTCCCATTTGACCCTGTGATCCCACTTCTAGGAATATATCCCAGGAAACCAGAAACACCAATCAGAAAGGATATATGCACCCATATGTTCATGGCAGCACAATTCACCATAGCTAAGATCTGAAAACAGCCTAAGTGCCTATCAGTAGATGAATGGATTAGAAAACTGTGGTACATCTACACGATGGAATACTATGCTGCTGTAAAAAAGAAGGAACTCTTACCATTTGCAACGGCATGGATGGAACTGGAGAGCATTATGCTAAGTGAAATAAGCCAGTCAATGAAGGAAAAATACCACATGATCTCACTCATTCATGGATAGTAGAGACCATTATAAACTTTTGAACAGTAATAGATACAGAGGCAGAACTGCCTCGAACAGATTGTCAAACTGCAGCGGGAAGGCCGGGGAGGGGTGGGGGGCAGGAGGGAGGGGGATAAGAGATCAACCAAAGGACTTGTATGCATGCATATATGCATAACCAACGGACATGGGACACTGGGGGGTGGGGGAGGCCATGGGATAGTCAAGGGCGGGGGGAAAAAAGAAAAGACACATATGTAATACCCTTTGTAATACTTTAAGCAATAAAAAAAAAAGAAAGAAAAGAAAAATAAAATACTGTAAAAGTAAAAGCCCTTCGACTTCAAATACAGATGGCATCTCTTTATCTCAAAAAAAAAAAAAAAGAGTAAGGATCGATCCCTGGCTCCAGTTGGGGCATGTGTGGGAGGCAACCAAGCAAGTAATGTGTCTCCATCAGACTGATGTTTCTCTCTCTATTTCCCTCCCGTCCACTCTAGAAATCAGTAGAGCCCTAGGCGGTTTGGCTCAATGGATAGACCATCGGCCTGCAGACCGAAGGGTCCCAGGCTCGATTCTGGCCAAGGGCACATGCCCAGGTTTTAGGCTCAATCCCCAGTAGGGTGCGTGTAGGAGGCAGCTGATCAATGATTCTCTCTCATCATTGATGTTTCTATCTCTCTCCCCTCTCCCTTCCTCTCTGAAATAAAAATATATTAAAATTGGTTAAAAAAATATAAATCAGTAGAAAAAAATATCCTCGGGTAAGAATTAACAACAACAAAAAATAGTGTAATTTTATAACAAAAAACAAGGCTCTAAAATACATATTAAAATACAGAATTTTTCTAAATGGCACAGCAATATTGAGGTAAAAGCAAATATTAGTTCTCCCCCTCCATGGCTGACACAATAGCATCTTTTTAAAAAAAATTATTTTTATTGATTTCAGAGAGGAAGGGAGAGGAAGAGAGAGATAGAAACATCAATAATGAGAAGCATTGACAGGCTGCCTCCTACACGCCTCTTACTAGGGATTGAGCACACAACCCAGGCATGCGTCCTGATTGTGAATTGAACCATGACCTCCTAGTCTATAGGTCAATGCTCAACCACTGAGCCACACCAGTCAGGCAATAGCATCTTGATTAACTATTTTTAAAACAATATCCAAAATTACATTCCCTAACTTAATAATTATATTCAGAGCATATAAGTGAACTGTATTTTAAATATCAAAACTAAAGAGGGAAAATGGCAAAAGTAGTAAACAGAAAGCCCTCTTATGCATTTTCAAACTCAAATATTCATGGATTTATTCCCCCTAAATAATTACAATTGAATTTCATTATGCCAGTTTCCTCTTTTGGCAAATGTAAATAAGAGATACAATAACCTCTAGAATGTTTTTGTGATAATTAAATGGACAACAAATATAAAAGTTTTGCCTGGCACCTGCTAAATACTCAATAAATATTATTGCTTTTACTATTAATATTATTATTGTTCCTCTTGGTCAGAAGCCTGCTCCTGCTCACTGCATTTGAGAATCTGTGTCAGGGAAGAAGCTCTGAAGTGTTGGCTATGTGAGATGAGAAAGCTGTGCCTTAAGTGATTTGGAGAACTTCCACAGAGAAGTTTTTATTCCAAATTAAACTTTTCAAACTTTCAAACAAACTTTTTATCTCTGTAAAAGTTAGTTACTTAATACACTGTGTTTTGGATTCTGTCTTTATAAAATAACAAACTATAATAAAATATAAATATGTCTTAATGAAAAGTGTCATATAAATGTTCATCATTGTTTCTAAATAACAATAGTTTCATTAAACCATAAAAACAGTTTTATCTTTTTAGCAAATTGGTGCCTTAATCTCTCTAGCATGAAGATATTTTCAATATGTAACCATATAGAGGAAATAGTACAACTAATAAGTATTAAAATCATAATGACTTAAGAGATAATTTAGCACAATAGAGCATTCTAAAATATAACCTTGATTACAGTTAATATTATCTAATATCTACATGATTATTTTTTATATTCATTACTTACCCTCTTTCATATGTGAATTCATCTTTTAGAGAATTAGCTGATGATTCACCAATAAAGACAGATGGTATATCAATTTTCTTTAGCACACCAACTGTATAAAACAATAATAAAATTATTCTTAAAAGCCTATACTTAATGTACAATCAACTTAATTTTCTTCCAGCATATGCAACTGGAAACAATCAACTCAAATTGTATATTGGTTGATTCTCCCAATAATAACAGTCATCAAAGTGGCTGAGAAATACTACATACTTAAGTAACAAAAGCTAACATTTCGCTTATATACATTATATACTATCTCAATAGTCCTGAGAATGGAATATAATTATTTTTAATATTTCCATTTGACTTATCCTTTATAGACATAATTAACTATTAGAAAAGGATGAGAGAGAATTTAAGTTTTCTTTCCACACTTAATTCCTGAATGAAAGCGAAAAAACTTTTTTTACATACCCATTCCCAGGAGAGGTGCAAGCCTAAGAATGTAAGAAAAGACCACTTCACACCAGTCTGAAAAATGACAGCACACATACACTTTCTGAAGTGAAAGGGTGGCAGGAATTGAGAAAGGCATAGGACAGGAAAGTTAGGTAAATTTCTACTTCCTCCAAATCCTAGATTTCGTGGTAAATCTTTGTGTTTTGGCTGGTGTCCTGAGAAATTTGACCCTTATACCGATATTACAAAACCAAAATCAAATGGCAAAAGAAAAAAAAATTACCCATTACTCAGGAAGAGAAATAAAACAATCCTCTTAATGTTACTGTAGAAAAAGCAGCCTTATTTTTAGCTGTGAGTTAATTTAACAGACTTGGCTTTAGACAAAGCCCACTTGTTTTCTTTTGTAATATTTTTCCCAATAACTCTGTTCTATATTTCTTTAAAAAATGCATATTCATTATTTATTTTTAAAGGCAGGGAGAACACAAGAAGAAAACAGAACATAGCCATAATCCTTTCCACACAAAGACCAAGCAAGGTTTTATTTGATAGATCTTTGGGTTTTTTTTGTTTTGTTTTGTTTTGTTTATTGATTTTAGAGGGAAGGAGAGGGGGAGAATCATCAATGTGAAAAACATCAATTGGCTGCCTCTTGCATGTGCCCACTGGGGATTGTACCCACCACTTGGTATGTGTCCTGACCAGGAATCAAACCCTTGACCCTTTGATGCATAGGATGATACGCCAACCAACTGAGCTGCCCTATCAGGGCACTTTTCTTGTGACAAATACATGTAATTATGTAGCCACCACCACAATCAAAATATAGAATGTTCTATCACCCCTACAAATAATTCCTTTGTGCCCCTTTATAGTCAACCCATGCCCCCAACCTCAGCAACCACTAATGTGTTTTTCTTTAATCCTTATAAAGGCACTAGAGGCCCGATGCACAAAAATTTGTGCACTCGGGGAGGGGAGGATCCCTCAGCCCGGCCTGTGCCCTCTCGCAGTCTGGGACCCCTCGGGAGATAACGACCTGCTGGCTTAGGCCTGCTCCCGGGTGGCAGAGGGCAGGCCTAATCCCTAGGTGCAGCCCCTGGTCGGGCTCAGAGCAGGGCTGATTGGGGAGTTGGGGCGCCGCCCCCTGTCATGCACAGAGCAGGGTAGATTGGGAGGTTGCGATGCCACCCTCAGTCATGCTCAGGGTAGGGCCGATTGGGAGGTTGGGGCACCGCCCCCTGTCACACTCAAGGCAGGGTCCATGGGGAGGTTGTGGCGCCACCCCCTGTCACGCACAGAGCAGGGCCAATCAGGGGGTTGGGGCACTGCCCCCTGTCACGCACAGAGCAGGGCCCATCAGGGGGTTGGGGAGCTCCCCCGTCACTCACAGAGTAGGGCAGATAGGGGAGTTGGGGCACCGCCCCCTGTCACACACAGAACAGGGTGGATCAGGGGGTTGGGGCGCCGCCCTTTATCACCCACAGATCAGGGCTGATCAGGGGGTTGGGGCGCTGCTACTCTCACACTCAGGGCAGGGCCGATGGGGAGGTTATGGCTATACCCCATCACACACAGAGCAGGGCCCGTGGGGTGGGGGGGTTGGGGCGCTGCACCCTGTCACACACAGAGAAGGGCTGATCAGGGGGTTGGGGTGCCGCTCCCTGTCACACACAGAGCCACAAGGCGATCAGGGGGTTGGGGCGCCTTCCCCTGTCATGAACAGAGCAGGGCAGATAGGGAGGTTGTGGCCCCGCCCCCTGTCACACACAGAGCCGCAGGGCGATCACGGGGTTTGGGCGCTGCCCACTGTCACACTGATCCCAGTGACGGGAGGCCTTGCGGCTCCGCTGATCCTGGTGCTGGGAGGCATATTACCCTTTTACTATATAGAATAGAGGCCTGGTGCATGGGTGGGGGCTGGCTGGTTTGCCCTAAAGGGTGTCCTGGATCAGGGTGGGGGTCCCACTGGGGTGCCTGGCCAGCCTGGATGAGGGGATGATGGCTGTTTGCAGCTGGTCACACACCCTTCAGGGTGGGAGTCCCCACCGGGGTGCCTGGCCAGCCTGGGTGAGGGGATGATGGCTGTTTGTAGCTGGTCACACACCCTTCAGGGTGGGGGTCCCCACCGGGGTGCCTGGCCAGTCTGGATGAGGGGATGATGGCTGTTTGCAGCTGGTCACATACCCTTCAGGGTGGGGGTCCCCACTGGGGTGCCTGGCCAGTCTGGGTGAGGGGCTGAGGGCTGTTTTCAGGCTGGTGGGTGACTGAAGCTCCCAACTGCTCCTTTTTTTCTTTTCTTTTTTATTCTGGGCCAGCTTTAGCTCTGAGGCTCCAGCTCTGAGGCCTCAGCTGCTGAAAATAGGTATCTGGTTTGTTTCAGTTCTATAATCGAAACTCTGTATCAACTCCAGCTCTGAGATCCCGGCCGGCTGAAAGCTGGTTTCTGGGGTTTTGTTTAGCCTCCATATTTGTTACTATGTTTCTTAAACTGCAAGCTCAGAGGCCAGCAAGTCAGGCGGGGAACGTTGGTTTCCTCCGTCACTGAAGCAAGCAAGCCTCATGTTCAGTTTAAGCTGCCTGGCTGCCAGCCGCCATCTTGGCTGGCAGTTAATTTGCATATCTCGCTGATTAGCCAATGGGAAGGGTAGCGGTCGTACGCCAATTACCATGTTTCTCTTCTATTAGATAGGATATTTTAATGTTTTATTTTAAATTCTTGGTATTCCTTGGTAGGATACATTTTTTCACTTCCAGATTGGTTGTTTTAAGAAAATATAATCATTGATTCCCACCCATTTTCTCTCCTTCTCCTCTCTCTCTCTCAAACACACACACACACACACACACACACACACACACACACACACACACACATACCCTACAAGCCCCAGGAAGGTAGGAACCAAAATGGTGAGTAAAGGAATTTTTAATCACTATTTTTACATCAGTGGGAATAAAATTTTATTGTTACACCAGCAGGATCATATAATAATGGGGCATAGTGTGAGTTTTTCTTCCATTCAGTGATACACTTCAGAGATCCTGTCATGTCAATAAAAATCCACCCCATTGTTTTAATAGTGGAGAGGTACTGATATAATCACATACATTTTATGAAGATATTTTCTAGCTTGCTAAGAGATCTTCCTCTATCACATAGTTTACAGTTTAATTTATTTGACACTTAAAACTTGGAATTATATATCCTTTGTAAATGGAATGTTTTAGTCTTTCATGAAGATATTCTGATACACTCAAAGAGAAACTTTTGGGTTGTAACTACTGGCTTATAATTATTGCAAGTAACATACTTCTGTGACTTATACCTAAGAGATGTTAAAAGCTTCTCATTTTAGTCAAAAGATTAAGAAAGGGGACAATGATGTATGCAAATATGAATAGCCATATTGGAGACTCTGCAACACTATTTATATACTAAAAACATGTTCTAGTTCACAAAATATTTTTAGAAACACTAAATTTTAATTCTGATCCACAAAACAACTCCATGAAGTAATCAAATAGTATTATCATGATATCATAGACCAGTGATAGCAAATCTATGACATGCGTGTCAGAGGTGACACGCGAACTCATTTTTTTGGTTGATTTTTCTTTGTTAAATGGCATTTAAATATATAAAATAAATATCAAAAATATAAATCTTTGTTTTACTATGGTTGCAAATATCAAAAATTTTCTATATGTGACACGGCACCAGAGTTAAGTTAGGGTTTTTCAAAATGCTGACACGCCGAGCTCAAAAGGTTTGCCATCACTGTCATAGACAAATCATACTTTAAATGGCCAGCCCAACCTCTCCAGATTCACATATCCAATTGCCTGTTTGATATTTCCACTTGATTGCATATCAGATGTTTCAAATTTAATGTTTTCAATTGAGACTCTCAATGTTTTGGTTCTACTCCTAGTCTTTCTGATCTCTGTAAATAGCAAAACTACTCACCTAGTTTCTCAGGGTAAATATCTTGGAGTCATCCTGGACTCTTCCCTTTTCCTTATTCCTCATAACAAATCCTATCAACTTCAAAACAAGTCCATAATTCTATCACTTCTCAACACAATCACTGCCAACACTCCAGATCACCATCACCTCTTCCTTGCTGCTGCAGCAACATTCTAACTCGCATCTACTGGCACTCTTGCCCATTTTTTCCCTGCAGTCTATTCTCAAAAGGAATCGCAACCAAAGTGGCCATTTAAAAATATGTCAGATCACCTCACACCTCTATATAAAATACATATAGAACAAATTCCAAAGTCCTACAGGATCTGGCCCCTGGCTCACTCTCTAACCTCATCCCCTACCACTTCCTCTGACCCTTGCTCAATTAATACCAGCCACTGTCACACCTTGAAACATCAAATATACTCTATCTTCCAGCTTTCTGTTTGTTGTTCCCTTTCCTTGGAAAACTCCTCCTCAGCCTCTCATTTTAGACTTATGCTTAAATGTCAAAGCCTCATATGCAGAAGTCTTCTTTGACCACCCTATTTAAAAGATCCCTCCCCTCATCCCTGTCACTTTATATCCCTTTAGCCAAAAAGGTTTTTCTTCATAGTACCTGTTACTATGTGACATATAGCATATCTCTTTGTGTTCATTTCCTCTCTCCCACTCTAGAATCCTATCTAATAAAGAGTGAATATGCTAATTGACCCTCGTGCCATCGCAAAGATGGTGGCTCCCACAGCCAATAAGGAGGGAATATGCTGATTTACTGCCCCGCCCTCAAGGATGGCAGCACCCACAGCCAATAACAAGGGAATGTGCTAATTGACTGCCTTGTCCTCAAAGATGGTGACGCCCACAGCCACAAGATGGCGGCACCCAGTCCCCTCAGCCCCCCAGCCACCCAGGGCTGGCCCGAGGCGCAGGCAAGCCTCAGATGGAGGCTGCCCAGCAGCCCAGGGCTGGCCCAAGGTGCAGGAGGCTTGCACTGCCAGCAGTGGTAGCAGCGGAGGTGTGATAGGGCATCGCCTTCCCCTGATCGCTGGGTCGCCTCCCACCCTTGAGGGCTCCCGGACTGTGAGAGAGAGCAAGCCGGGCTGAGGGACCCCCCCTCCAGTGCATGAATTTTCATGCATCAGGCCTCTAGTCTATACAATAAAGAGCCAGGGTCCTAACAACAATTATGACCAAAGGCTTGACCAGACCTGAAGTCTGTGCTAGGTTGCCATGGCAACCCAGCACTGACTGGGGCCGGGGCAGGTGCCCCGACCCAGCACTGACTGCCTAGGGGGCTGTGGATCAGGCCCTGAGCGAGGCCTGCAGGCAAAGAGGCAGGGTCTGACCCGTAGCCTCTGTGGCAGCTGTTGATCAGAACTTGCCTCTCTTTCTCTCCCGGCCTGGCCAACAGCCGCGCCTCCATTTCTCTCCACCGGGGCTGCTGATCAGCCCTGCCTTTCTGATCAGGCCCCGTTGATAGGCCCAGAGATGCTGACTGGCATAGAAACTGACCAATCAGAACCAATCTGGGTCAACTGTGAGGAGCCAATGGCTGCCTAGGAGGCAGAGCTTTTGACGCTGACTGGCATAGAAACTGACCAATCAGAACCAAATTGGCCGGCAGCGGAGGGCAGTTGGGGGTGATCAGGCAGGCAGGCAGGCAGAGGCAGTTAGGTGAGATTAGGCAGGCAGGCAGTGAAATTAGGGGCAATCAGGCAGGCAGGTAGGTGAGTGGTTAGGAGCCAGTGGTCCCAGATTGTGAGAGGGGTGACCGTTTGGAGTGGGTGCAGGCTGGGCTGAGGGAACTTCCCCCCTCCATGCACAAATTTTGTGCACTGGGCCTCTAGTGTAATAATAGTAACAGTAGCAATAATAATAATAGCTAAATAACCATTAAATGATTACTAAGAACCAGGCGGTCTTCTAAATAGTGTATATGTTATAATTCATTCAATCCTCACAAAAACCCAATGAGTTAAGTATTATTATTCTATTTACAGATCAGAAAAGTGAGGCACAGAGATGTTAGGTAACATAGTCAAAGTCACACAGCTAGTAAGTGGTAGAGCTGGGATTCAAACCCTGGCAGGCTGTCCCCAGAAACCACACCCTTAACTACTGCATTCTGCTACTTCAAAGAAAGGTATAGAAACTGACCAATCAGAACCAAATCTGGATGAAGTGTGAGGAGCCAAAAGCTCCACCTCCTAGGCAGCCAGTGGCTCCTCACACTTCATCCAGATTTGGTTCTGATTGGTCAGTTTCTATGCCAGAGGTATGTTTCTATTCACTGAGCCTTAAACTGTGTCAATCCCTGCTGTAGTCATGGAACCTAAAATAGTGCTTGATAGACTGCCAAAAGAAAACATTTGCTGAAGGAAGAAAGCAACAAAAACAGAAGAAACAAACCAAGACATATTGATAACTTGTCTTGGTTACACAGTTAGGCATTCGCACAACTTGGACTCAAACTTGAAGCTTTCGACTCCTAATCTAGGTTCTTCCCACTCTGCCATGGCATGGGTTTTCTGATATCCCTATCTCATATGAGCTTCCTAATCTTGTCAGGTCAAATAAAAATCAAAACTATTCATACTTTTATAGATGAAAATAAAGGACTTAATATTTTATTAATAATAAAATAAAGGACTTAATTAACTTTCCCAAGGGTGCAGGTAAATAAAAATCCCTTCATCAAGTCCTCTAATTCCCAAGCAGTGGTTGTCAAATTTTTGTAAAATGCTGGAGCCTCAATGGTACTTCATGCATTCTACCACGATTATGAGAATTTAATTAGCTAGAAGTTTAAAATAATATTTTAAAAGATATGCCCGGCCAGTATGGCTCAGTAGTTGAGCAGCAACCCATGAAAGAAGAGGTCACTAGATGGTTCCTGGTCATGGCACATCCCTAGGTTGCAGGCTCCATTCCCCGTAGGGTGTGTGAAGAAGGCAGCCAATTAATGTTTCACCCTAATCGCTATTTCTCTCTCTCTCCCTTTCTCTCTCTAAAAGCAATAAAAACATATTTTTAAAAAATAAAAATAATTTAAAATATAAAGAAATTAACTAAGGAACTTATTCCTAGAATGTTTCTTTCTTATATATTGTAAGTTTACCTCAGATTATATTAGGAGTAAGAAGGAAAAGAGTTCTACTCAAACAACAACAATAATGTCCTATGCTATAAAAATACTTTTCTGGTTAAGGAATTCAAAATATTTCCTATTAAAGATGTAGTTATTTAAAGTCCTAAATACATTCCAATAAAGTATGTCAGTCTATAGCTGTGTGTGTGTGTGTGTGTGTGTGTGTTTCCCCCACATCATCAAACAATTCAATTGAACTCAAGTCTGATGTTATATAGCCAGAGACAGCATCAAATTCCAAAGGTTTAGTCTCACAAGACAAGACACCCATCTTTCAGAACCCAATTGCAAATCCACATTATCATCTGTGCTTCTAACTGACTAGCTATAGACTGGAGGTTCCACCGCCCTTCCCCTTGGGTCCAGTTAATTTGCTATAGCAAATATTTTACTAAGAGAAATATTTTACTTACTAAATTACCAGTTTATTATGAAAGACTATAACTCAGGAACAGACAGATAGAAGAGATATACATGACAAGGTACATGTGAAGGGGCACAGAGCTTCCAGGCCCTATCCAGGCACACAACTCTACCAGCACCTCTACTCATTCACCAACCCAAAGCTTTCCAAACCTGTCCTCTTGGTTTGTTTTTGGGTTTTTGTTGTTGTTTGTTTTTTGTTTTGTTTTTTAATGGAAGCTTTATTACATAGGCAAGCTTGATAAAATAATTAGCCATTGGCAATCCATTCAAACTCCAGCCCTTCTCCCCTCCTTGAAGGTCAGGAATGGAACTGAAAGTTCTAACACTCTTAACACATGGTTGGTTTCCTGGCAACCAGTCCCCATCCTTAGATGGGGTCCAAAGTCATTTCATCAACATAACAAAAGACCTATTTTATCACTCTCATTAAATTAAATGAAAGTGCACAGCTTTCTGATTAAAGCCAGAAATTTTATTAAAATTGGCTAATTTTCCTTACAAGCTAATATTCAGTACAGAGTAAGGAATGATATTCCCATTTTAAATGAAAAGCTAGCACTGGCTTGTGTGGCTCATTTGGCTAAGTATAATCTCACTAGGGGCCCGGTGCACGAAATTCGTGCACTGGGTGTGTGTGGGGGGAGTGTCCCTCAGCCCAGCCTGCCCCCTCTCACATACTGGGAGCCCTCAGGCGTTGACCCCCATCACCCTCCAATCGCAGGATCGGCCCCTTGCCCAGGCCTGACGCCTCTGGCCTAGGCGTCGGGCCCGGGCAGCAGGGACCTGCAGTGGCAGCGGGGGGCACTGCGATTGCGCGGGCTCCGCCCCTGCCCCTGCAGGATGCCTCTGGCTGAGGCGTCCGGCCCGGGCAGCGGGGACCCACAGCTGCAGCGGCCCCACGATCGTGGGCTTCGCTTTAGGCCCAGGCAAGGGGCCCCTAGCTCCTGGGACTGCCAGCTTCGACAGTACCCAGCTCCCATCGCTGGCTCCACCCCTACTTCCTGCTATCACTGGCCAGGGCGGAAAAGGCGCCTGATTCTCCGATCATGGCTGGGGGGCAGGGCAAAGGCGGCCCCAGGGCCGCCTTTGCCCTGCCCCCCAGCTCTTAGCTCCCCCCTGGGTTTCCGATCACTGTCAGTGGCAGGGGGCTTCTTCCTGCTTTCCCTTTCGCCTCCCTGCATTGTGCCTACATATGCAAATTAACCACCATCTTGTTGACAGTTAACTGCCAATCTTAGTTGGCAGTTAATTTGCATATAGCCCTGATTAGCCAATGAAAAGGGTATCGTCGTACGCCAATTACCATTTTTCTCTTTTATTAGTGTTGATGTACCAAAAGGTTGCCCATTCTATTCCCGGTCAGGGCACATGCCCAGATTGTTAGCTCTATTCCAGGTAGGAGGTGTGCAGGAGGCAGCCTATAGATGTTTCACTCTCACATTGATATTTATCTCTCCTTCTTCCTTCCCCTCTCTCTAAACATCAATTAAAACTCTAAATAAATAAATAAATAAATAGCTACAGACACATCAATGTATGTTAAGTGGCTAATACCCAAATTGTATTGAAGAAAGCACAAGTATGTGGCTGTGAAATTCCACAAGAATACAGTAGCCTCATAGCCTAAAACTTAATCTTGTGAATCTCTAAATAAATCAGAAAAATTCTTCTATGGAATCTTTAACTCAGCATACTTATCTCTACTTAAAGTTTTGGTTTTCCTTTGTTTTTTACCAAAACATCAACATATCTTCTAAAATGAAATAAATTGGTTTAAAAAAAAATCTATTTTGAAAAAAATAAGTCAATTCCATTTCTAGTGTGAATAAAATTGTCCCAAGGGGGTTAAAAATTGGGAATCACCATTGTGATAGAAAAGAAATTCTGCTTTAAAAAACAAATGAGAGAAGAAGAATTTATACAAAAGATCTGTCAAACAGGAGAGAAGAAAAATGATACCTGTACTTACTGTCGTTGGATCCCATGCTAATGAGCTCATCAGAATCAACATTATGAACTATGGCTGCTTTGTATCCTGCTCTCTGTGCATTTAAAACCTGCAAGTCAGAAAACAGTAATTATATGAAGAAGAAAGTACTTTGTCACAAAGTCCCTCAGCTTCAACAAACATAAGTCAACAAGTCTATACCATATTCTGGGGCTTCTTTTATCTATAACACGTAGCCTGGTGCACGAAATCCATGCACATTAAAAGGGAATTAATTAGCGGAAATATTTTAATATTGTTATTTGCCCTTTCTCTATATTTTGTGGTTCTCAACCTTCTGGCCGTTTAAATACAGTTCCTCATGTTGTGACCCAACCATAAAAATACTTTTGTTGCTACTTCATAACTGTAATGTTGCTACTGTTATGAATCGTAATGTAAATATCTGATATGCAGGATGGTCTTAGGAGACCCCTGTGAAAGCGTCGTTCGACCACCAAAGGGGTCGCAAACCCACAGGTTGAGAACCACAGCTATAATAGAAATGTGTGGTGAAAGGAAATGAATAAAATGTATATGAAAATCCTATCTAATAAAAGAGAAACATGGTAATTAGCATACATCCGCTACCCTTCCCATTGGCTAATCAGGGCGATATGCAAATTAACTGCCAACCAAGATGGCAGCCAGGCAGCTTGAAGCCAACATGAGGCTTGCTTGCTTCAGTGATGGAGGACTCCAACATTCCCTGCCTGCCTTGCCGGTCTCTGAGCCTGCGGTTTGAAACATTGTTACAAATATAGAAGCTAAACAAAATCCCAGAAACCTGCTTTCAGCCAACCAGTATCTCAGAGCTGGAGTTGATACTGTGTCGATTATAGAACCCAAACAAACCAGATACCTGCTTTCAGCAGCAGAGGCCTCAGAGCTGGAGCCAGAGCTAAAGCTGGCACAGAATAAAAAATAAGAAAAAAAGGAGCAGTTGGGAGCTTCAGTCACCCGCCAGCCTGAAAACAGCCCTCAGCCCCTCACCCAGACTGGCCAGGCACCCCAGTGGGGACCCCCACCCTGAAGGGTATGTGACCAGCTGCAAACAGCCATCATCCCCTCACTCAGGCTGGCCAGGCTCCCCAGTGGGGACCCCAACCCTGATCCAGGACACCCTTCAGGGCAAACCAGCCGGCCCCCACCCATGCACCAGGCCTCTATCGTACATAGTAAAAGGGTAACATGCCTCCCTGCACCAGGATCAGTGGAGCCGCAAGGGCTCCCAGCACCAGGATCAGCGTGACAGCGGGTAGCGCCCAAACCCCCTGATCGCCCTGCGGCTCTGTGTGTGATAGGGGGCGGGGCCACAACCTCCCTATCCGCCCTGCTCTGTTCATGACAGGGGAAGGCGCCCCAACCCCCTGATCGGCCCTGCTCTGTGCCTGATAGGGGGGAGCTCCCCACCCCTCGATCGCCCTGCGGCTCTGTGTGTGACAGGGTGCGGCACCCCACACCCGATCGGCCCTGCTCTGTGTGTGATGGGGTAGAAACATAACCTCCCCATCAGCCCTGCCCTGAGTGTGACAGTGGCGGCACTCTAACCCCCTGATCGGCCCTGCTCTGTGGGTGATAGAGGGCGGCGCCCCAACCCCCTGATCAGCCCTGCTCTGTGTGTGACAGGGTACGGAGCCCCAACCCCCCTGATGGGCCCTGCTCTGTGCGTGACATGGGGCAGCGCACCAACCCCCTGATTGACCCTGCTCTGTGCGTGACTAGGGGCAGCGCCCCAACCCCCTGATTGGCCCTGCTCTGTGTGTGACAGGGTACGGAGCCCCAACCCCCGATTGGCCCTGCTCTGTGCGTGACAGCGGGTGGCGCCGCAACCTCCCCATCGACCCTGCCTTGAGTGTGACAGGGGGCGGTGCCCCAACCCCCCAATCGGCCCTACCCTGAGCTTGACTGAGGGTGGCATCGCAACCTCCAATCCACCCTGCTCTGTGCATGACAGGGGGTGGCGCCCCAACTCCCCAATCGGCCCTGCTCTGAGCCCTACCAGGGGCTGCACCTAGGGATTAGGCCTGCCCTCTGCCACCCGGGACCAGGCCTAAGCCAGCAGGTCGTTATCTCCTGAGGGGTCCCAGACTGCGAGAGGGCACAGGCCGGGCTGAGGGACCCGCCCCTCCCCACGAGTGCACAAATTTTTGTGCACCGGGCCTCTAGTAATATATAAATTAATAAATAAAAAGTAACAAAAGGATATAACAACAACAGAGGCATGATATAAAAACAACAAAAACATGATATAAAAACATTAGTGATGCAAACAACGACTGATAAAGTGATTAAACTTATTCTAATATCTCCCTTACACCACATTAAGAGTGAAAACACTTTCAGAGTGTTTGACTAATTTCCCTTGTGATGAAGTATTTAGAACTTTAACCTTAACATCACATGCTCTTCGAACTCGAGAGAAAGCAACATGTAATTGACCATGTGCGAAAACGGGTTCAGGTAGGAATGTGCCTACTCTGTCTAGAGTTTGTCCTTGTGATTTATTAATAGTCATCACAAATGCTGGCATCACGGGAAACTGTCTTTGAATCAATTTAAATGGGAAACCAGTGTCAGATGGGGACAAATCAATTCTTGGAATCAGAATAACCTCTCCTTTTGCAGATTCTGTTAATACTTCAGCTTCGATAATGTGAGGTCGTAATCTTTTGATAATAAATCTGGTACCATTACAAAGACCCCATTTACTATTAAGATTTCTCAATAGCACGATGATTGCACCCACTTTCAATTTTAATTTATGACACGGCATCCCCAAAGGAGTAATACTATTGAGAAATTCGATGGGTAAATTTTCCTTTTCAGCATCATCTGTGGAATCAATGGAATCATCACTCAAATATGTGTAAAAATCTCCATCGAGTATATCCAAAATTTCTTCATTTAATTTTTGAATGTGCTCATTTTTTGGACAAAAAATCACACATTTAGATATATTTTTAATATTATCTACAGATAAACTATTTCCAAAGGTAGCTTCAATAATAGATCCATTACAAATCATTTCACAGGGGATTTCAATAATATCCATTCCTAAATGAAAACTGCTATCAAGTTTGCCATCTCCAAGTTTTACTGACCATTCACTATAAGCAGAATCCTCTGATCTCATATTTGTTGTAAGAGACAACTTTCTGAAACATCCCCAAACATTGCAGTACTTTAAATTTGTTTGTACTATGGCCGATCACATAGCATGTGGTACAATACTGAGACATTGTCGAAAATCCCCTCCAAGAAGGAGAACTTTCTCACCAAATACAATATTCAAATTTCTCTTAGTAATCTGTCTATGGCATTTATAGTATGATTGTATGCCATGGTGCATTCATCAATAATGAGAAGTTGGGCCTTTTTAATAGCTTTAGCAACTTCACTGTTCATATCGAGTCTAGAAATTGAACTTTCATTTAGTGGAATGGGTAATATATATTGGGAATGAAATGTTCTTCCACTGAGAAGTAAATTTGCAGCAATTCCTGTAGACGCTGTGGGTAAAACAGTACCACCACGACCTCTAATATAATGTATTAAGACTTTATAAAGATATGCATCCACTCCGAGGGCCGGTTCCTGCCTCAAACCTTGCCCTACCAGGAAACAGCTTGGGGAGGGTGCAGCCCTTGGCAATACGACCCAGGACTCAGTGAGGCCAGGCTCTGGCTGCCTCAAACCTCGCCCTTACCGGAAACAGCTCAGGGAGGGCTCAGCTGTGGCTAAGAGGACCCAGAACTCAGTGCGTCCACGCTCCAAGGGTGAGTTCCTGCCTGAAACCTCGCTGCCCTCGTGGGAAACAGCTCGGGGAGTGTGCAGCCATTTCCAAAAAAACGCCTGCAGGACTGACTTCCTTCCGGTTGGTCGAGCCTCAGTCATGATGTTACACCCAGGGTTTTTATATAAATAGATAATAAAAGCATAGTATGCTAATTAGAACGGATAGCCAAATGACCTTCCAGACGTAATTCCGATGAAGCTGTGGTGGTGGGGGGCCGAGGCAGAGGTGGTTAGGGGTGATCAGGCAGGCAGGCGAGCAGTTAGGGGCAATCAGGCAGGCAGGCAGAGTGTTTAGGGGAAATCAGGCAGGCAGGCAAGGAGATAGGCAATCAGGCAGGCAGGCAAGGAGATAGGCAATCAGGCAGTTATGAGTGGTTAAGGGCAATCAGGCAGACAGGCAGAGGTGGTTAGGGGCGATCAGGCAGGCAGGCAAGTAGTTAGGGGCAATCAGGAGGCAGGCAGAGCAGTTAGGGGCGATCAGGCAGGCAGGCAGAGGGGTTAGGGGTGATCAGGCAGGCAGGCAAGTGACTGGTTAGGAGCCAGCAGTCCTGAATTGCAAGAGAGTGCAGGCCAGGCTGAGGGACCCCCCATGCATGAATTTCATGCACCAGGCCTCTAGTCCTATCTAATAAAAGAGAAAAATGGTAATTGGTGTACGACGATACCCTTTTCATTGGCTAATCAGGGCTATATGCAAATTAACTGCCAACTAAGATTGGCAGTTAACTGCCAACAAGATGGCGGTTAATTTGCATATGTAGGCACAATGCAGGGAGGCGAAAGGGAAAGCAGGAAGAAGCCCCCTGCCACTGACAGTGATCGGAAACCCAGGGGGGAGCTAAGAGCTGGGGGGGCAGGGCAAAGGCGGCCCTGGGGCCGCCTTTGCCCTGCCCCCCAGCCATGATCAGAGAATCAGGTGCCTTTTCCGCCCTGGCCAGTGATAGCAGGAAGTAGGGGTGGAGCCAGCAATGGGAGCTGGGCACGGTCGAAGCTGGCAGTCCCAGGAGCTAGGGGTCCCTTGCCTGGGCCTAAAGCGAAGCCCACAATCGCGGGGCCGCTGCAGCTGCGGGTCCCCGCTGCCCGGGCCGGACGCCTAGGCCAGAGGCGTTAGGCCTGGGCAGGGGCGGAGCCTGCAACCACGGGGAGCTGGGGGTACCCTGCCCAGGCCTGACACCTCTGCCAGAGGCCTCAGGCCTGGTCAAGCGGCCGATCCGGTGATTGGTGATCGGAGGGTGATGAGGGTTAACTCCTCTGGCCGAGGCATCAGGCCTGGGCGGGGGGCGGGCCGGGGATTGGGGGGATATGATGGTCCCCTTGCCCAGGCCTGAAGCCTGGGTCAGAGGCGTCAGGCTTGGGCGGGGGGTGGAGCAAGCGATCAGAGGGAGATGGGGGTCTCCTGCCCAGGCATGATTCCTGGGCCAGAGGCCTCAGGCCTGGGCGGGGGCCAGAGCCAGTGATCAGGGGGAGATGGGGGTCCCCTGTCCAAGCCTGACACCTCTGGCCGATCAGGCGATCGGAGGGTGATGGGGGTCTACGCCTCTGGCCAAGGCATCAGGCCTGGGCTGGGGGCTGATCCTGCGATTGGAGGGTGATGGGGGTCAACGCCTGAGGGCTCCCAGTATGTGAGAGGGGGCAGGCTGGGCTGAGGGACACTCCCCCCCCCCCGACACACACCCAGTGCACGAATTTCGTGCACCGGGCCCCTAGTATATATATAACAGACATCAAGTGTGTTCTTGAAAGATAAATGGATCTTCTACAACTGATTATCAAGGACTTCTTTAGATATCTTCTTTATTTCACTCAGAGCATTAAGTAAAATGAGAAGCAAATAAAGAATAGGGATACAAGCTAAAATACTAAAAGGATCCAAAGCAATAAACCTATCCAGCTCTAAAGAGACAGAGATTTGCTGTGATCAAGCTGGGGTCATCGGCCCTTGGGAATTCAAATCTGCCTCCACCACTTATTAGTGGGATAAACTTGAGCAAATTATTTTTTTGCCTTATTTCTCAGTTTGCCCAATTTTAAAATGAGAATGACAATAATATTTTTCTCATGTAAAATATTAAAATGGTGAATACTATGCCTAACACATAGAAGTCAAATAAAAGCTATTTTTATTAGCTTCATCAACCATGTTTTTTAAAATTCATTTCTAAAACTTTCATAGAATGAAAAATAATCCAGCCTAAAGTTGCTTACTTTGGTTCTATCTAGCTATTTCATCTCTCCTAAAGTTAGTCTCTAAAAGAGTAACTTTTGCATCATAAGAATATGGCTAGATATGTGACAAAATTTTACCTGAAAGATCTAAAAAGTAACCAAACATATTACTACACTTCAATTTAAAAATAAAAATGTCTTAAACAAAATAAACCCAAATGTAAGCTACTTAGTATATAACCTTTGGACCATTGGTTAAAAAAAAAAAAAAAAAAAAAGAATCAGATCATTATTTGCATTTTGGCTAAATAAAATAAAAATTGGGTAGTCAATATACAGAAACATACACACATACATATATACACATTACATATCTATATCTATATATATAAAAAGAAGTAATATGCAAATGAGGTCAAGACTCCATCACGTACAGAGGCAGAGCTGCCTCGAACAGGCTGTCAAACTACAGCAGGAAGGCCGGGGAGGGTGGGAGGGCACGAGGGGGGTGGGTAAGAGATCAACCAAAGGACTTGTATGCATGCATATAAGCATAACCAATGGACATAAGACACTGGGGGGTAGGGGAGGCCAGGGGATTGTCAAGGGCAGGGGGAAAAAAAGGAGACATATGTAATACTCAGAGCATTAAGTATTAAGTAGCCAAATGACCTTCCAGACGTCATTCCGATGAAGCTGTGGTGGCGGGGGGCCGAGGCAGAGGTGGTTAGGGGTGATCAGGCAGGCAGGCGAGCAGTTAGGGGCAATCAGGCAGGCAGGCAGAGTGTTTAGGGGAAATCAGGCAGGCAGGCAGAGTGTTTAGGGGAAATTAAGCAATAAAAAAATAAAATAATAAAATATTTTAATAATTTTGCAATGAATAAGTAACATTTGCCATTTTGTACAGGGTAAGTCCTTAGAAATGGAACTGCTTCATCTAATGTTCATTTGTCAAAATGTGAGATTGTGATAGACATAGCCAAAGTGCCTCTCCTCACAGGGGTTGCATCCGTTTCTACTCCCAATCTTTGCTTATATGTGAAATCGCTCCATTTTATTATTTTTTAATCAATGTAGCTCTAACTTTAGAAATGTTATGATTTATGTGATAAACCCAGTAAAAACAAAAAACAAAACAAAGAAAAAAGACTCCATCACGGTCACAACCAGCTCAGGAGGAGGAGCCGGGCTCTGCCCGAGCCTGAGAGATCAACACAGAGGGGCACCTGCTCTGAACCTCTGCGGCTCGGCTGAGGGCAGGCACCCACCAGACACACACACATCACACACACGCACACACACACACACACATACAGGGCCTGCTCCGAGCCTCCGACGTGGCTGGGGGCAGACCTCCAGTAGACACACACACACACACACACACACACACACACAAACCGGGGTGCCTGCTCCGAGCCTCCAAGGCCCGGCTGAGGGCAGGCCCCCAGCGGACACACACACACACATACACACATACATACACACGGGTTGTCTGCTTCCAGCCTCCATGGCGGCTGGGGACAACACACACACACACACACACACACACACACACACACACACACACACACGGTTCCTGCTCCAAGCCTCCATGGCCAGACTGCAGCTTAGGCCCGCTCTCCCCAGGGAACGGGCCTAAGCCGTCAGTAGGACATCCCCTGAGGGCTCCCGGACTGTGAGAGGGGGCAGGCAGGGTTGAGGGACCCCCCACCCCCCAGTGCACAAATTTTGTGCACCAGGCCTCTAATATATCCTATATAATAAAAGCCTAATTTGCAAATCAACAGTACAGCGGAACAACTGGTTGCTATGACGTGCACTGAGCACCAGGGGGCAAATGATCAATGCAGGAGCTGCCCCCAGCCTACAGGCCCCGACTGGCGGTGGCAGGGGGTGGGGCCAGCAAGCAGGCAGTGCCAGGCCAGACAAGGCAGGTGCCATCAGGGACCCCCCCGATTGCCCTACCAGTCACCCCACAGATAGGCCCTGATCACCAGCCAGGCCTAGGAACCCTACCCATGAACAAATTTCGTGCACTGGGCCTCTAGTATATATATAATTTTGAAACCTCGAAAGCTATATATATAGTTTTGGATACTTAACATGGTAGGAAACTTTTGAAATATATCACCTTATGATCATTGCATAGTGATAAGTCTCTCAAAATGTTTCTTTATAATACTTACTAGAGACCCAGTGCACAAAAATTTGTGCACTCGGGGGGGAGGGCGGGTCCCTCAGCCCGGCCTGTGCCCTCTCACAGTCTGGGAACCCTCAGGAGATAACGACCTGCTGGCTTAGGCCCGCTCCCGGGTGGCAGAGGGCAGGTCCAATTCCTAGGTGCAGCCCCTGGTTGGGCTCAGAAGCAGGGCCGATTGGGGAGTTGGGGCGCCGCCCCCTGTCATACACAGAGCAGGGCAGAAAAAGCATATTTAATACAAAAGACAGAAGTTGAGGGGGAAAGGTAATAAAAAAGACATAAGATTACAAAGTAGTAGATGTAAATCTTACTTTATAAGTAATTACATTAAGTGCAAAAAGAGTATCTCAATCAAAAGCCGATTAGCAAAATGGATTTCAAAAATATAATCCATCTATGTGCTGTCTATGATTCACTTTCACAATTCCAAAGAAAAAGAAAAGAAATATATATCATGCAAACATTACAAAACTAGACTTTAACATAAAAATTGTTAGTAAAGATATTTTATAATGTTTTTCATCAAGAAGATATAAGTACTATAAACATTTATACACCTAATTACAGAGTTCCAAAACACATGAAGCAAGAACTGAGAAACCTGAAGGAAAAATACACAATTCACCAAAACCGGTTTGGCTCAGTGGATAGAGCGTCGGCCTGCGGACTGAAAGGTCCCAGGTTTGATTCCGGTCAAGGGCATGTACCTGGGTTGCGGGCACATCCCCAGTAGGAGATGTGCAGGAGGCAGCTGATCGATGTTTCTCTCCCATCGATGTTTCTAACTCTCTATATCTCTCCCTTCCTGTCTGTAAAAAATCAATAAAATATATTAAAAAAAATACACAATTCAACAACAATCGGTGGAGACTTCAATAATGGACAATGTTATAGTAAATAGAATAACCAGTCAGAAGATCAACAAGGAACAGAAGAAGACCTAACAAACATTTATAGAACATTGCATTCAACAATAAATACTCTTCTCAGGTGCACATTCTTCATGATAGACCATAGATTGGGCCATAATACCATCCTCGATCACTTTAAAAGTACCGAAACCATACAAATTATGTTATCCAACCACAATGGAATGAAATTAAAAAGCAGTATTAGAAAGAAATTTGAAAAATTCATATTTCAAAATTAAACAACACATTCTACATAATCAATGGGTAAAATAAGAAATCACAAGGGCAATTATAAAAAACTTTGAGATAAATGAAAACAAAACATATCAAAACTCATGGAATGTAACTAACACTGGGTATTTGACAAAAGCGATACTTTCACAATAAAAACACTCATAAACTAGAAATAGAAGGGAACGTCCTCATCTTGATAAAGAGTACCTCCCAAAAACCCACAGCTAACACCATACTAAGAAAGAAAGACTGAATGCTTTCCCTCTAAGATAGAAACAAGACAATGACTACTAATTCTTGAAGATTCTAGCCAGGAAAATTAGGTAATAAAATGAAATAAAAGACATCCAGATTGTAAAGGAAGAAGTAAAAGTATCTCTTTTTGCAATGACATGATCTTATATATTGAAAATCTTAAAGATCCCACAAATAAACTATTAGACTAAATGAGTTCAGCAATGTAGCAGAACATATGATCCATATACAAAAATCAATCATGTTTCTATATACAAACAATGAACAATCCAAGCTAAAATTAAGGAGGAAATCCTATATATAGTAAAAACACAAAGAATAAAATACCCAGGAATAACTTTGACAAAATAAGTTCAAGACTTGTACACTGAAAATTATAAAAATACTGAAATAAAGAAGATCTAAACAAATAGAAAGATATTTCATGTTCATGGGCTGAAAACTTAATGTTGTTAAAATTACAATACTCCTAATTTGACCTTTGATTTCAACTCAATCCACATCAAAATTCCAATGGCACTTTTTTTTTTTTGCAGAAATGAACAAGCCAATCCTGACACTGAGATGCAAATTCAAGAGATTCAGAATAATCAAGCAGTGTTGAAAAAGAATAGTTGAATGAATCAAATTTCACCATTTCAAAATATTCCACAAAGTTAAAGTAATTAAGACAGTGATGTACCGCATAAGAATACACATATAGAACAATGAAATAGAATTAAAATGAAGGACAATATTTCATATGTAGAATTTCTGTCAAAAAATGTTTAACTTAAATCTAATCGTGAGGAAGCAATCAGACAAATCTAAAGTGAGGAGCATTCTGTAAAACAACTGGCCTGGATTCTTCCAAAATATCAGTGTCACAAAAGACAATTACAGGATGGGGAACTTGTGCATCTGACCATGAGAATAACTGATATGGATTTCCCTTCAATTTATAAATAACAAAGAAACTGGACAAAATTTATGAAACAGCTGCTTTCAAACACTGGACAATAATCAGCATAGGACTATTATTCGTGAGAGAATGAAAACAAGATGATGCCTACAAATACCCTGGCTTTCGGCCTGGAGAAATTTTGTAAACCATTGCCTAGTAGAGAAATGCAGAGTGATGCACAGCACAATAGTCTCACCAAGTTATGGACACAGAGATCTGAGTTCAAAGAAGCTGAGGTGGCTCACATTTGAATTTCCAGATTAGAGTACCACAAAGGAGGGACAGTACTTCAGAAATCTACATTGGGGCTCCTTGGTCCTGTGGTTAAACATAAAGATGTTTATATAGTAAGACTCTCTGAGGATGAAAAAATATCCTACAGGGGAAAGAACAACTACTGGAAAGCTTACAATGAATAATTTCCAGAGTTCAAACGGGGTCAGGAGAATTTCAAGTTCTGACCTGTCAGAGAGGGGAAACTACCTCGAACACCAAAGGAGTTCCAAGGATACCCTAGAAGAAACACAACTTAGTAGTAGAGCTAAAATAGTCTTAGTGTAAAGACTGCTCTTAATCAACTTAAACTTTAAAAACAAGCCTCAAAAGAATCAAGCTCATTACCAAATAACTCAGCTACCAGCAAAACAGTCAAAAGAAACAGATCCAGAAATGACACAGACAGGGAATTAGCAATTACTTTAAAACAGCTATTACAGACAATAATTTATTATAATTACATTTATTTACAAAAACAATATAAACTACATAAAATTATAAATTATGTTCAAGAATTTGAAAGAAAATATGAATATAACACTGAGAGAAATGGAAAATACACATATATACACATACTAGCACAAACATTTTAAAATGCAAATGAAACTTCTAGAGAAGAAATATACTATAGAAACAAAAGTTCACTAGATGAGCTTAACAAAAGATGAGACAATGTAGAAGAAAAGATCAGTGAATCTGAAGAGAAAGCAATAAAAATTATCTAACCTGAAATACAGAAATAGAAAGGTGATAGAAAAGGGATCAAGAACTATTGCAAGTTAAAGGAGACAAGACAACTAATTCAACATGTGATCCATGATTGGATTATGAAATGGTTAAAGACAAGACAGCTATATAAGACTATCTGAGGGCAATTAGGAAATTTAAACATATATTCTATGTTAACAGATAGAATATACTATATAAAACAGTATATATACATTGATAGAGAGAAATACTCTATATTATTTACATATATTACTTATAAATATTAAATTTTGTAAGTGTGGTAACTATTTCACAGATATGTAGGAGAATGCTACTGTGGGAAGGAGAAAGTCATAATACAAAAAATGGGGCTATTTTACTAAAAATGGTAACTTCAACAGGATATGCTATGTTTTCATTTTTGTTATATAAATCACAAGTTTTTGTATTGAGAGTATTATCTTTTTAATACCCATCTGGGTACTCTGACAACCAGAAACATTTTAATCAAGCCAACATCACGTAATTAACTTTAAATGTAATAATTTTCAACTGTCACGGTTCGTTAATAAAATAACATAAATGTGAACTCATTTCACCATTTCTCAAAAAGATAAAAATATAATCCTGCTTCATCTAATCTAATAAGAGAAACATCAAATTGACCTTACCTTCACTACGCCAAGCCACACCCACCAGCCAATCAGAGTGACTATATGAAAATTAACCCAACCAAGATGGCGGCCGGCAGCCATGGAGCTGGAGCAAGCAGGAGGCTTGGTTGCCCCGGCGATGTAGGAAGCCAAGCTTCCCGCCTGCCCTGGCCGGCTGTAGCCTCTGCAAAAGGCAACAAAGTTTCAATTATAGAAGATAAATAAATCCCAGATACCTGCTTCCAGCCAGCCTCCACTGGGATCTTGGGTGGCTGGGGGCCATGGCCAGCCTGCAAACAGCCATCAGCCCCTCACCCAGGCTGGCCACAATCTCATGGTGTGAGGGGTCCCCGCTGGGGGGATTGGAAGGCTGCAAACAGCCATCAGCAACTCACCCAGGCTGGCCACACCCTCATGGGGTGAGGGTCCCCACTGGGGGCCGTGGCCAGCCTGCAAACAGCCAGCAGCACCTCACCCAGGCTGGCCAGGCACCCCAGTGGGGACCTCCACCTTGAAGGGGCCATGGCCAGCCTGCAAACAGCCATCAGCCCCTCACCCAGGCTGGCCACAATCTCATGGTGTGAGGGGTCCCCGCTGGGGGAATTGGAAGGCTGCAAACAGCCATCAGCAACTCACCCAGGCTGGCCACACCCTCATGGGGTGAGGGTCCCCACTGGGGGTCTTGGCCAGCCTGCAAACAGCCATCAGCCCCTCACCCAGGCTGGCCACACCCTCAAGAGGTGAGGGTTCCTGCTGGAGAGCTTGACCAGCATGCAAACAGCCCTCAGCCTCTCATACAGGCTGGCTAGGCACCCCAAAAAGGACCCCCACCCGGAAGGGGCTGTGGCCAGACTGCAAACAGTCATCAGCCAGTCACCCAGGCTGGCCAGGCACCCCAGCAGGACCACCACCCTGATCCGGGACACCATAAGGGCAAACCAGCCAGCCCCCACCCATGCACCAGGCATATAATAAAAGGGTAATATGCAAATTGACCCTAACAGCAGAACAACTAGGAATGACTGGTCACTATGACACACACTGACCACCAGGGGACAGACGCTCACTGCAGGAACTGCCCCCTGATGGTCAGTGCGCTCCTACAGGGGGAGCTCTGCTCAGCCACAAGTCAGGCTGCCAGCTGCCAGCACAGCAGTGATGGTGGGAGCCTCTCCCGCCTCCTCAGCAGCGCTAAAGATGTCCGACTGCACCTTAGGCCTGGTCTCCACTGTCAAGTGGACATCCCCCGAGGGCTCCTGGCTGCCAAAGGGATGTCTGACTACCAGTGTAGGCCCGATCCCCTGTGGAGCGGGCCTATGCCAGCAGGTGGACATCCCCCGAGGGGTCCCAGACTGCGAGAGGGCATAGGCCGGGCTGAGGGACCCCTCACCCCGGAGTGCACAAATTTTTGTGCACCTGGCCTCTAGTGTAAAGATAAATATAAATCAATACTAGAAAACTAATTTTGTAATAATTTATGAATTATTACCTTAAAACATAAAAGATCATTTTATGACGCTTTTTTGGTAAAAACATTAATTTTAAGAAAACTAAGCCTATTATCACCTTGAAAAACAGAGATCTCATAACATTTAGAGCATTTTGAAAACCACATTTTATGTTCCTTAAGAAAAGGAACTTTTTTAATTAAATCTTTTTTGTTCAGATTATTACAGTTGTTCCTCCTTTTCCCCCCCATAACTCCCCTCCACCCGGTTCCCACCCAACCCTCTGCCCTTACCCCTCACCCCCAATGTACTCATCCACAGGTGTACAATTTTTGTCAAGTCTCTTCCCGCACCGCCCACATCCTTTCTCCCCCAAGAATAGTCAGTACACTCCCTTTCTATGCCCTTGATTCTATTATATTCACCAGTTTATTCTGTTCATCAGATTATTTAATCACTTGATTTTTAGATTCACTTGTTGATAGAAGTGTATTTGTCATTCATAATTTGTATCTTTACCTTTTCTTCTTCTTCCTCTTCTTAAAGGATACCTTTCAGCATTTCATATAATACTGGTTTGGTGGTGATGAACTCCTTTAGCTTTTCCTTATCTGTGAAGCTCTTTATCTGACCTTCAATTCTGAATGATAGCTTTGCTGGATAAAGTAATCTTGGTTGTAGGTTCTTACTATTCATCACTTTGAATATTTCTTGCCACTCCCTTCTGGCCTGCATAGTTTCTGTTGAGAAATCAGCTGACAATCATATGGGTACTCCCTTGTAGGTAATTAACTGTTTTTCTCTTGCTGCTTTTAGGATTCTCTCTTTGTCTTTTGCTCTTGGCATTTTAATTATGATGTGTCTTGGTGTGGTCCTCTTTGGATTCCTTTTGTTTGGGGTTCTGTGCACTTCCTGGACTTGTAAGTCTATTTCTTTCACCAGGTACGGGAAGTTTTCTGTCATTATTTCTTCAAATAGGTTTTCAATATCTTGCTCTCTCTCTTCTGGCACCCCCATAATTCGGATGTTGGTATGCTTGAAGTTGTCCCAGAGGCTCCTTACACTATCTTCATATTTTTGGATTCTTTTTTCATTTTGTTTTCCCGGTTGGGCGTTTTTTCCTTCTTCGTATTTCAAATCTTTGACTTGATTCTTGCAATCCTCTAGTCTGCTATTGGAACTCTGTATATTATTTTTTATTTCAGTCAGTGTATGCTTAATTTCTAGTTGGTCCTTTTTCACTTATTGAGGGTCTTATTAAATTTATCGGCGGTTTCTAGAAAATTCTTGAAAAACCTTATAAGTGTGGTTTTGAACTCTATATCCAGTAGTTTGCTTTCCTCCATTTCTGTCATTTATGACCTGTTTCTTTGTCTCCGCATTTTGACTGCTTCCCTGTGTTGATAGAGTGGCTTTGTGTGCTAGGTCTTCTATAGGGCCCAGTGGCTCAGCCTCCCCAATTACCGAGGTGGACACTCTTGTTGCACTCCTTTGTGAGCTTTCTGCACAGTCTTGTAGTTAAGCCTTGATTGTTGTAGGTATCACTGGGAGGAATTGACCCCCAGGCCAATTGGCTGTGAGAATCAGCTGTTTCTACAGTGGGAGAACTTCTGTGCTGGAGACACCCTTCTGGGGCAAAACTTGCTTCAGTGGGGCTTTGGTGCTCACTGAGTCTGCCCCCTGGGTGTGTCCCTTATGGATCTGAGGAGTTGTAATCTGGATGGTCCCACTCTGACCACTGGGTACACTGGCTCTTGGATCTAAGGAAGTGCTAATTTAGCCTCTGCTTGAGGCTACCCAGCAGGAGCTACAGAGAGATCTGCAGATTCCTCTTCTTTGTTTGGGGTTTGGAGGTACTCAGATGAGGCCCAGCTGTGAAGCAATGCAAGCTGCTGTGGGGTCTTGGGACTTCTTTTGGATGTTCTGGGTCTCTCTGCAGTTTGTTAGGTAATTTTCAGATTGCAAAGGGCCAGGCCTTTCATATGCAAAAGTCTCTGCACACAGCTTGGGTGGAGCAGGGTCTCAGGGGTTCAACAGGGTGGAGCAAGCAGCTATGGCTGCTCCTCAGTCCTACCCTAAGAGGCCCCGCGTTTCAGTGTCCCGGTAATCGCTGCAAGCACCTCTGAGAGAAAGCTGCCCTTGAGTTCCAACCGATGCCAGACAGTCCAGTTTCTCCCCCTATGAGTCTGGGTCCCCAGAGACTTGCCCGGAACTGGAGTTCAGAGCAGTCGGGAGCTTGAGACTCCCTCCCGTTTGAAAAAGGCAAACGTGTCCTCAGTTGCCAGCCCTTTCCACATGCGCCTCCGTACCTTTGCACTTTACTTCCATACCTCCTCTAAGTCTCAGTGTGCTTTTCTCTTTCCTGCTAGTTGTAGAATTTCCACTCGGCCAGCCTTCCTGTGGTTCTGGATGATATTGTCTTTTAGTTGTATTTTTGAAGTGGTTGTGCGAGGCAGCAATTTCCGGTGTTTACCTATGCCGCCATCTTGGTTTCCTCAGGAACTACCTTATTTATATAAATCTCAAGCCTAGAAGAATCTCTCTCACATAAATACCTATTTAATCAAACTAAATCATAACTAAGGTACCTGTCTATCCAGCCCTACCCAGCAAGATATATGCCACAAAAAAATAAATTTTCTTTTTATCTGTTGGTTAGTTCCCCCAAACAAGGACGCCAAAAATTTTACTTCAGTCATTGTGGATAAAAATTTTACTGAAATATTTTGCATTTCCTCGGTTTTCTAAAGTCAAAGGCACCAAATGTAATTTGACTTGGGGATCATGAACATTCTTCACCAGCACTTAGCCAGTTTTTCTCCTTAATGTTACACATCAAATATCACTTCCTCTCTCTCTGTGCTTACCACTGGTAGACTACTAGTAGTCATTCCAACCTCACTGCACCCTTGGTAAAAAACAAAGAAGTATGTGGGGCGCTGTTTCTCTCTTCTCCATGTCCCGCATGGAAAAGGAAACAGTCCATTTGCTGAGTGGAGGAGCTGGGGATTAAGAAATTAGAGAAAGACCAAGACGCAGAAATAGATTTTAAGCTGGGGCCAGGTGGGCGCCATCCTCTCTGATGGAGAGGCGGCAAAAATCGGGCTGAGCCACACAGCAGGTTTATTTTAAAGGCCTAGATTTACATATCTAGTTCCGCCCCTGCCTGATTAACATGTCCAACCTTATTGGGGAAGCATGTTCCCAGGGCGTGGCTCTGCCTATGCTCTGAGTTCAATTGACAATAATTATAAGGAAATGCCTAGGTGCCTCCCAGGCAGCCCTCTACAGAAGTAACCCTATGATTTTTAAACTTAAAAGAAACTAAATACATGAAAGTTACAAGAAAAAATACATGATTTTAATGATGAAGCTTTTTGACATTTATTATGGTGGTACAAAGGTGTGTTTTCTTCCATTATTTTAGGTGATGTTCTGAGAATATTCAGCATTTAACAAATAACACTTTACAACTGTATACATTTATTTTGGCTTAGAGATAAGCTGAATTTATTAGTTTCATAAAAAATTTTGTTAAGGCCAGCAAAATCTATATTTGTATGCAGTTATTTGTTTCAAGTATAGCAGAAAACAGAAGCTAGAATTCTTGAAACTTTAAAAATCAATTAAGACTTTAAGTTATGTTTCAGTAGCAGCATTTTAAAGTCAGTCTTTGGTACATGGGAAAGCAATCTTTAAATATATAGGTGGTGAAAATTATCGGTAATAAAATAACTCAATGGACCCTGGTGAACTTCTAAGTAAAAGAAACATTTGTATACCACAGTATCATAAGTATTACAGGAAATTACTGTTTCATAAAACTTTATTATAGTCTGTGCATTGTGATATATTGGGGCATGAGTAAAAAACAAATGTCTTCCTGTGGACTGCAGTCAAAAAGTTTGAAACCCACTCATATAAGGAGTTCTTAATGTTCTGTAGGTTGTCTGCAATCAGAAAAGAGATTGGTACTTTTCCACTTACTGCAACAATAATATTCTGCAACATATCATCACAAAATCAAAGTTATTAGCTTCTAGATCAGCCATGGGCAAACTACGGCCTGCGGGCTGGATCCGGCCCGTTTGAAATGAATAAAACTAAAAAAAAAAAGACCATACCCTTTTATGTAATGATGTTTACTTTGAATTTATATTAGTTCACACAAACACTCCATCCATGCTTTTGTTCCGGCCCTCCGGTCCAGTTTAAGAACCCATTGTGGCCCTCGCGTCAAAAAGTTTGCCCACCCCTGTTCTAGATCTTTGAATGTGGCTGTTTCCAATGAATTTTTAATACTGTATCTGGCACATGATTAGTCCTAAAGTCTTAAAACTAAAAATAATCCTTTTTTTCCTCAATGACAATAAAAATAAATAAAATATATTTATATTTTACATTTCTGAAGTTTGTTATTAGTCTAAAGTAAAGATGCTTTAAAAAAAACTTTTACTTTACATGAGCTATCAATTAAAATAAATACATTAGTTAAAAGCTGCCTAAATGTTTAATTTTCAGAATTGCAATTTAAGTTTAACAAAGGAATCCATACAGTATTCTCTAGTTCCCTGTGTATATTAAAGTGCATATTAAAATGAAGACTCTAAGTTCACATTTTTTGGACATTGATAGGATTCATGTCCAACCATATCTTAATTATTTCTCATCCTAACACAGCAGAAGCACCATTTCAACCCATCCACAACTGTAAATTAAACTTGATGGAAGAACTTTTTTTGCAGCAAAGGAATTACTCTCTGAACTTGCTATCAGCCTATTAGGAATTTCCAAGTAATGACAGGAACTCATATTGCACTTGAAAAATAACTGATGGAACAATTACAATGAGAATTGTGATGCTCAGCACTGCCATGACAGACCTCTTATTATACACCTCCCTGCCTATTAATTTTGGTGGTCTAGGCACTGTACTAAAAGTTCAACTCCAAAGCAGCTAAAATAAGATATATCCATGCATTTGCTACGCTACAACCAAGAGAGAGGGAAAGAAAATACATATTATGGATCAGAAAGAAAAGAATCTACATAAAGAAACAGGAAATGCACTGTACTGCTGAGGTTTGCTCTGACCTTAGCAAAAAACCTTTCTCATCACAAGCTTTTTCAAACACAAGACAGATCAAATGAGTTGCTTTAATAAGCAACCACTTTATGGTACACTTAACATCACTTTATTAAAACATTTGAAATTATTGTAAAAATGTTACAAATAGGAAACTCCTTCATGAAGATCAGATGTTACTACTAGTTTAATATGGTCCATGTATCAATAAAATCTAAAAGGTAATTCACCTAATAAAGTCTTTAATTTGGTCTGGTTGAAGTAGTTAATTTTAATAAGTAGCAGGTATCTCTTAAGCAGAGTAGTGAGAACTCCATTATTCATTTTACTATCATTTAAATTGTACATACATATAACTACTTCTTCTGTTCGTGCTATGTTTCAAAACACAAAAAGGTAATTAGTCAAAACGCACCCACACATACACAGCATAACACAGATACTGGGTGGTTTGGGGGCCTGGCCTCTTCTAGCCATCCTGGCTATACTCACTGCATTTGGGCAGTTCTAGAAACTTGAGACAACTGCCAAGATTAAATCCCATTCCAACACCATTCTTTCCTCACATTATTTTAGTATCACTGGAGACCATGTTGAGAGCAACTACTCCAGAGAAGACAGTATTAGGCTCTAATGACATTTCATTCTTATTAATAGAAGATCAATGATATCAGCCACCTTTCCCTCTTCCTTTAGACCCCATCTTTCCTTCTTAATTGACCATTCATCATTTATAGGTATCTGAGTAATCTGAATATCCTGATTTTGAAGCAAAAGAATGTGTGGAGAAGAGATATGTAAATAGTTACCTGGCCTGGCTGGCTGGCATGGTTCAGTGGTTGAGTGTTGGCCTATGAGACCTATGGACCATGAGATCACAGTTCGATTTCTGGTAGTCAGGGCACATGCCCAGGTTTCAGGCTAGATCCCCAGTGTGGGGCCTGCAGGAGGCAGCTGATCAATGATTCTCTTGCATCATTGATGTTTCTTTCTCTCCCTCTCCCTTCCTCTCTGAAATCAATAAAAATATACTTAAAATAAATAAATAAATAAATAAATAAATAAATAAATAAATAAATAAATAAATAAATAAATAAAGTTACTGGAATAAGATTGCTTCATTGGGTTAGGGTAAAGTATATGTAATTTACTGTTTTTTAGCGTTTTTCCTTCCTAATATGTAGGAGGTGTCTCTTAAGCAGAGTAGTGAGAACTCTAATATTCATTTTACTATCATTTAAATTGTACATACATACATACATACATACATTATAACTACTTTTTCTGTTTGTGCTATGTTTCAAAACACAAAAAGGTAATTAGTCAAAACGCACCCACACACACACAGCATATTACTTTCTTGGTTAAAAAGAAAGAAGAATTTTCCTCTGTTGTTTGAATATTGAATAAATTTGTGGGTAAAGACACCTAGTTATTAAAACACAGATATGTTTATCAATTAAAGGGTGGAGAAAACAAATGAGTAAATTAACTAGCTAGTAGTACAAAGCTGTTTGAACCATATATGGGTAGAAACTATTCAATCCACCAAGTATCCTTGGACACATTCTTTTAGCAGAATCTTTTAAACATAATTCTGAAGTAGATTAATAACAAACACTATACCTTACTTTGTAGGAATATAGAGAAGAGTAAGAAAAATTAAGTAATGACATTAAATGACTTTCAGATTATTTGCAGAGGCTAATTTCTACTCAGGTCATATCTACTCAGTACTACTAAAATAAAAGTGAAATTCTGGAAATACCATGTAATTTATCAGCCAGGAGGCCTGAGATAGCATAATGAAAGGTAATCCTAGAAAGAAGAACTGAAGGACTATTTTGTAAGAACAAAATTTTGCAAAATAAAAAATTTATTTATTATTATGACTTTATCATCCAAATAATCCACAAAAAGCTTATGGCAATATTTTAAAATTCTCACATAACATTTGGACCTAAAGAAAAATGTTTGTGGAACAAATGAATATCTAGACTTAGAAATACCCCAGAGTATTAAGTGAAATGCACATGAAGGCAACAGAAGGGTCCAATATTATTTATTCTGCAATCCAGTTAGGATTCTGTTTTATTATTCTAACTAGAAGGCCCGTGCACAAAAATTTGTGCACTGGCAGGGGAGGTGGGTCCCTCAACCCAACCTGTGCCCTCTCACAGTCTGGGACCCCCTCGGGAGATAACCACCTGCTGGCTTAGGGCTGCTCCCCGGGTGGCAGATGGCACGCCCAATCCCTCAGTGTCTGCACCATCTCCCCCAGTGGAAGATGGCAGGCCCGGATCCCGTGCTGGGGCGAGCCACCGCTTAGATCGTGCTGCCGCTCGCCCCGCCCACCCTGCCCAAGACATGCCAGGCCCGGATCCCATGCTGGGGCGGGCGGCAGCTTGGATCAAGCTGCCCCCGCCCCGCATACTCCGCCCCAGACACCGCAGGCTCGGATCCCGCGCTGGGGCGAGTGGCAGCTCGGATCACGCTGCCCCCCACCCCGCCCACCCGGCTCACCCCGCCCAAGACACAGCAGGCTTGGATACCAAGCTGGGGGGGGACAGCAGCTCAGATCGTGCTGCTGCCCACCCTGCCCACCCCGCCCAAGACACGGCAGGCCCGGATCCCATGCTGGGGTGGTGCAGCGGGATCTGCCTGCAGTATGCAAATTAGCTGCCATCTTTGTTGGTGGTTAATTTACATATCTCGCTGATTAGCCAATGGGAGGCATAGCGAAGGTACGGTCAATTTCAATCTTTGTCTATTATTAGATAGGATGTTCTTGAAAGAACCAGACATTGTTACAAAATTTTTTAAAAGGCATATTTCTCGCCCTGACTGGTTTGGCTCAGTGGATAGAGCGTCGGCCTGGGGACTGAAGGGTCCCAGGTTTGATTCCAGTCAAGGGCATGCACCTTGGTTGTGGGCACATCCCAAGTAAGGGGTGTGCAGGAGGCAGCTGATCAATGTTTCTCTCTCATCGATGTTTCTAACTCTCTATCCCTTTCCCTTCCTCTCTGTAAAAAATTAATAAAATATATATATATTTTTAAAAAGGCATATTTCTCACTGGAACACTTACACAAGTTTTCTGAGAACTCTCTGCCTCAGAATGCTAAAAAGTCATTTTACTAATTAAAATATTTGATATACCCTTAATTTATTTATCAAAGAGCCAGAATGCTTTTAACTTCAAACACTCACCCAAAACTAACATTTCCAAATAATTATATTTTGTCACATAAAGAACAGCGTTGAACAAAGATAAACAAAATATCATTGTTTTGCTTTTCCTCTAAAGAGCTTTATTTTTCAGAGGATAGTTCTTCTCAGTGTAAGTAAAAGCAATTGTTTTCAGGATAACAGTTGGCGTGTAATCAATAGTTCTTACTGGCCTTCTGGACATTCCACATAGCCAAATACTATTTCTAAATATGGGTTTTGCTGTGACTTTTCAGAGCAAGACACATTAAAAAGCTCTTATGTGCTTCTCCCAACAAAATATTTTAAAAGTGCTCTCTTTATTTTAGAATGTTACAAACAATGCAATTCCCTACCCTCCAAAAATTAACTATATTTCTGCCGTCTTATTTGGCTATCTCTGCTATCTCTAACAAAACACTTGGAATAATGGGTTTGTTTTTTTAATGTTTTAATTGATTTTAGAGAGAGAGGAAAGGAGAGGGAGAGAGAGAGAGAAATATTGATCGGCTGCCTCCTGCATGACCCCTACTGGGGATTGAGCCCACAACCTAACCATGTGCTCTGACTGGGAATTGAACCTGTGACCTTTTGGTGCATGGGAGGATGCTCAACCAACAGAGCCACACCAGCCAGAGCTTGAAAGAGTTTTAATCTGCTATTTCTGTTATTTTAGCACACAACTCTCACTTCATTAACTTTTATGGAAGAAATAAGAGGTGTCTCAGTTTATTTACAGTACAATAATCATCTTCAAAGAAAATCTAAAGAATTTACAAAAAGTAAAGCCCTAGAACACCATTAATCATTTGAGATTGATAAAATTGTATTTCTTTCTTGTTTTCTTTTCTGCTGTGTTTAATGGAAACGGTTCCTCTCTCCAAGGAAAGCTTTGCAAGAGAGCCAATTCTCATTTGTCTAAGATAATTTAGGTGTCACTTTGGATAAGAAGCACGGCAAAAAAAATGACTTGTAACTATGTCAACTGTGGCATTCTCTATGGAGCTGAATTAACCTTTTCTCAGTACTCAATCCCAGTTTGCTACATCAGGAAAAAGGAAATGAATTCTTTTTCTCTTTTCTTAAGTCAATGCACTCATATAAAATTGGGGCTATAGTATGCATGCATATAAGCATAACCAATGGACACAAGACACTGGGGGGGGGGGGGGAGGGTAAGGGCATGTGCGGGAGGGGGATGGGTAGGAGAGGCCAGGGGAAGGTCAATAGGGAAAAAAAGGAGACATATGTACTACTATTTGTAATACTTTAAACAATAAAATAAAATAAAAATAAAATAAAATAAAATTGTGGCTATATATGTGAATCATTATTTATTATCCACAAAGAGCTATTTATTTGCAACTCATAAAAAAGTACTATATCTAAATTGTAAATAATTAGCTTCGGTAACATCCTATATAATAAAAGCCTAATGTGCTAAGTGTACAGTCGACCAGTTGGCAGTTCAACCAATCAAAGCATAATATGCTAACAATATGCTAAGGCCGCTCAACCACTTGCTATGATGAGCACTGACCACCAGGGGGCAGAGAGTCGACCAGTCAACCAGTTGCTATGATGTGCACTGACCACCAGGGGGCAGACGCTCTGACTGATACGTTAGCTTGCTGCTGGGGTCCAGCCGATTGGGACTGAGTTAGGAACATGCCCTGGAGCCCACCTGCAGTCCCTCACGGCTGGCCAACCTCCCGCATCCCTCCCCGGCCCCAATCATGCACTGGTGAGGTCCCTTGGCCTGGCCTGTGCCCTCTTGTAATCCGGGACCCCTTGGGGGATGTTGGAGAGCTGGCCAGGCCGAGGGACCCCACTGGTGCACGAATTCATGCACCAAGCCTCAAGTACCTAATATAAAACTATATATAATCCTCAATTTGAATGCCCAGAAAACATAGGCATAGATTTCTGATCTGAAGATTATAGCTAATAAAGTTAATAGCTTATCCACTGAGCAACCTTAGAAGGAAAATTTTCTCTGGGATGAGATTTCCATTATTTTTCAGTAATCATGATCCAATTCATGGTGGGCCCAAATATAACAAAAAACAAAAGGAGGGCAAAATCTATCTCTTGCTTGAGATGAGCTAGAGTAATAGCTAAATCATAATTCTTGGGCCTTTGGATTCCAGGACTTAACACCATCAGCACCCTGGTTGTCAGGTCTTTGAATTCAGACTGAATTATATTACTGGCCTTCCTAGTTCTTCAGCTTGCAGACAGCGGACTATGAGACTTCCCAGCCTATTATAGTAAGATCTTTGCCATCACTACCTTTAATCAATTTTATACCAATAGTACTACACAATGAGGGATAATGGGAAATTTTTTAACATTTCCCTTTCTAAGATGAGAATCCTCAAATTGAAATGTTTCTACATGTTTTTTACAAGTACATGTTTTTAAAGAATCTATATATATAAAAGGATAATATGCTAAGTGTCCGACTGACCAACTGGTTGCTATGATGCGCACTCACCACCAGGGGACAGATGCTCAACACAGGAGCCGCCGTGACGCACACTGGACATTTACAGAGAAATGGCACTGTGGACCTGGCACCCACAAAGCAACACTCGGCCTCCCCCAAGTGGGACACAGACCCCGCCACTACCCCGGAGTGACAGCCCACCAAATCACAGCCTATGCTGCAGAGACCCCATGGCGCAAAATGCAGCCCACAGCCCAGCTCAGCCCGGAAACGGTTACTGTAGGCGCAGGGATAATGATGCCACATAGCAACGCCCAGCTTCCTCTCCCTAGCGACAGGCCATCCTATATAATAAAACCCTAATATGCAAATTGACTGAACGGTGGAACGACCGATTGCTATGATGTGCACTGACCACCAGGAGGCAGAGGCTCAATGCAGGAGCTGCCCCCTGGTGGTCAGTGTGCTCCCACAGGGAGAGCGCCACTCAGCCAGAAGCCAGGCTCACAGCTGGCGAATGCAGCGGCGGTGGAGGGAGGCTCTCTCACCTCCGTGGCAGTCGGACATCCCCTGAGGGGTCCCAGACTGCAAGAGGGCGCAGGCCGGGCTGAGGCCCCCCACCCAGTGCACGAATGTCATGCACCAGGCCTCCAGTTTAACAATATATGGCACCATGGACCTGGGGCCCACAAAGCAACACTCGGATTCCCCCAAGTGGGACACAGGCCCCACCACCACCCCGGAGCAACACCCCACCAAATCGCAGCCTATATTGCCAAGACCCCATGGCGCAAAATGCAGCCCACAGACCAGCCCAGCTTGGAAACGGTTGCTGTGGGCACCAGGTAATGATGTCACATAGCAAAGCCCAGCTTCCTCTCCCTAGCAACTAGCCTCCTTACAGTTTCTTCAGCCCAGGAACACAAATTGCTTTGTAGACAGGTGGAAACATGTTACACTTTAACCAAATGTCTGTGAAGTGTTTTCCCGTGCCTCATCCCATTTCATCCTCACATAAGTCCTGAAGTAGGTAGATAGGAGACTCAGTGGAATCTATTTTATTTTCATTAGCCGGAAAATGGAGATTTAGAAAGCTTAGAAACTTGACCCGACTGAAAAGAAGTAAGAAATGGTGGATCCCTAAAAATGACTTCAGGTTTTCTCACTGTGCAGAATATAGTCAAACACTGCTGCAGTTAAATATTTTAGCCTTTGTTCTCCCTGCGTGATCTACAATAATATTCTGCTTCGTGTTGATACTTACTGCTGTGTTGCAGACAATTACCTGAAAGAGAAGTTGGGGTGCTTCTGGGCTAGGAAAAGTTTAGCTACATCAGAAATCAGGTCTAATTAAGCAAGTTTATTCTATATATATAAAAGGCTAAGTTGACTTGCGCATGCTTGATACATATAAAGCTCTTGTTGGCGCCAATCGCACGCATGTGTTTCGATCTGTCATTGTTGATCGTGAATTTGGTTGACACTTCTATTACAGGGAAAGGGCGAATAGCGATATTAAAATATTTTCTTCTAATTAATTTCCTTTCAATGTGCACAAATCTGTACACCGGGCCACTAGTACATTATACACATAAGTAGGAGGCTTACTACTATAAAACATAGTTTGATTTAACAAATCTTTATTGCTCTCCTACCATGCACTATGACACAAATTAGATATATAAATGTAATTAAAACATGAACTCTAAATATACTAAGCTCATATAAGTGAATGAAATATATACAATAAAAAATAAAAATGTGATAAAGAGCAATAAGAAGGTATTTACAAAGTGGAAGGGTGGTACACTAAGCTGGAATGATTCATTCTGCCAAAGAGGGTAGAAAGAAAAGTAAGGCTTCTGGAGGAGTTAACATCCTCAGCTGGCACTTAGATGATGAAACAAACAGAAATAGAGGGGTAAAGATCATTTTGGGCAGAGACCTTGAACAGAGAAAATATTACGTGTAAAGGCACAAAGGTGTAGTCAGCATGGCACAGAGGATTGAGAGACTTCAAGTAGGCAGGAAGTGAAAAAAAGAGCTGAGATGGAATCCTAAATCATAAAACTCCATGAAAAGCACTCAGATGCATGGTGAAGATCCACGAAAGACTCACAAGCCTACTTATTCATTCCTGGGTTGTGTTTACCCACAAAAATAAATATTTGCCTGTCCAGTATGGCTCAGTGGTTGAGCATTAACCATGAGCTAGGAGGTTACAGTTTGATTCCCCGTCACGGCACCTGAGGCTTGATCCCCAGTAGGGAGCATGCAGGAAGCAAGCCAATCAATGATTCTCTCTCATCAATGAGGTTTCTATCTCTCTCTCCTTCTCCCTTCCTCTAGAAAGCAATATATATGAATTTACTTCTTAAGGAAAAGACAAATAAATATTAAATGACAGTATTTCCCTCTCATCCCCATCTAAAAAAGAAAGTTATAAAAAATAAAAACCAAGGTATTCTGATTTCTAGTTACCAAAGACTGAACTGAGCCAACCATTGCATAGCACAATAATGTAATAAACCTTGGAATAGGCAGTTAACTTTTAATTTTTTAGAGGCAAAAATTAATGAAATAATATTTCATTTTTGTTGGAACAATCTGTAATTATTATAGCTTAGTTCTGGATCAAATCTTAAAGTGGTTTAAGGTCAAACTATTATAAACAACCCTAGAGGCCCGATGCACGAAATTTGTGCAAGAGTAGGCCTTCCATCCCCTGGCTTCCAGCACCAGTTTCCCTCTGGCACCCGAGACCCAGGCTTCCCTCCAGCAACCAGGACCCGGGCTTCCCTCTGGCTGTTGGCAGGCACCTGGGACCCTGGCTACCCTCTGGCCACCAGCAGGCAACCAGGACCCGGGCTTCCCTTGCAGCCCCGGCTTCATCCGGAAGGTTGTCTGGAAGGACATCCAGCCTAATTAGCATATTATGCTTTTATTATTATAGACTAGTGGCCCGGTGCACAAAATTCATGCATGGGGGGAGGGGGTCCTTCAGCCTGGCCTGCACCCTCTCCAATCTGGGACCCCTTGGGGGATGCCCGACTGCTGGTCAGACATCCCTCTCACAATTTGGGACCACTGGCTCCTAACTGCTCACTTGGCTGGCCTGCCTGATCGCCCTTAACCACTCTACCTGCCAGCCTCATCACCCTCAATTGCCCTCCCTTCCAGCCTCATCACCCCTAACTGCTCCCCATGTCAGCCTGATTACCCCTAACTACCCCCCCATGCTAGCCGGATCACCACCAACTGCCCCCCACTGCTGGCCTGATGGCCCCCAATTACCCGCTTGCCGGCCTGCTCGTCCCCAACTGCCCCCCCCCACCAGACTGCTCGCACCAAACTGCCCCCCCAGCGGCCACTGGCCTGCTTGCATCCAACTGCCCACCACCCCGCGGGCCTGCTCGTACCAACTGCCCCCCCACCAGCCTACTGGCCCCCAACTACCCCCCCACTGGCATGCTTGCCCCCAACTTCCCCCCCGCTGGCCTACTCACCACCAACTGGCCCCCCTGCTGGCCTGATTGCCCCCAATTACCCCCTTGCCGGCCTGCTCGTCCCCAACTGCCCCCCCCACCAGACTGCTCGCACCAAAGTGCCCCCCCCCCCGCGGCCACCTCAGCCCCAACAGCCCCGCCCTGCCAGCCTGCTCGCTCCCAACTGCCCCCCACTGCTGGCCTGCTCACCCCCAACTGCACCCCCATGAGCCTGATAGCCCCCAACTGTCCCCTACTGGTCTGATCACCCCCAACTGCCCCTCCTGCCTGCCTGCTTGCCCCCAACTGTTCCCACCACCAGTCTGCTCGCCCCCAATTGCCCCCAACTGCACCCGCTGGCCAGCTCGCCCCCAACTTCCCCCTTCTGCTGGCCTGTTCTCCCCTAACCGCCTCTGCCTTGGCCCCGCCACCATGGCTTTGTCCGGAAGGATGTTCGGAAGGTCTTCCAGTCTAATTAGCATATTACTCTTTTATTAGTATAGACTAGAGGCCCAGTGCACAAAAGTCATGCACGCGGGGCGGGGATGTGCCTCAGCTTGGCCTGGGCCCTCTTGCAGTTCAGGAGCCCTGGGAGCGGGGAGCCCTCAGAGGATGTCCAACTGATGGCTTAGGCCCCCTGGGGAGAGGGCCTAAGCCTGCAGGCGGACATCCCTAGCGCTGCCACGGAGGCAGGAAAGGCTCCTGCCACCACTGCTACAATCGCCAGCGGTGAGCCCAGTTCAGAGCTTCTGGCTGAGTGTACTCCACCTGTGGGAGCACACTCACCACCAGGGGGCAGCTCCTGCATTGAGTGTCTGCAACCTGGTGTTCACTGCGCATCATAGTGACTGGTTGTTCTGCCATTTGGTCAATTTGCATATTAGCCTTTTATTGTATAGGACTAGAGGCCTGGTGCACAAAAATTTGTGCACTCGGGGGGAAGAGGGGGTCCCTCAGCCTGGCCTGTGCCCTCTCGCAGTCTGGGACCCCTCGGGAGATAACGCCCTGCTGGCTTAGGCCTACTCCCGGGTGGCAAAGGGCAGGCCCAAGCCCTAGGTGCAGCCCCTGGTCGGGCTCAGAGCAGGGCCGATTGGGGAGTTGGGGCGCCGCCCCGTCATGCACAGAGCAGGGCGGATTGGGAGGTTGCGATGCCACCATCAGTCACACTCAGGGCAGGGCCGATGGAGAGGTTATGGCTCTACAGCATCACACACAGAGCAGGGCCCATGGGGGGGCGGGGGGCATTGGGGCACCGCACCCTGTCACACACAGAGCAGAGCCGATCAGGGGGTTGGGGCGCTGCACCCTGTCACACAGAGAGCCGCAGGGTGATCACGGGGTTAGGGAGCTCCCCCGTATCAGGCACAGAGCAGGGCTGATCAGGAGGTTGGGGCGCCTTCCCCTGTCGTGAACAAAGCAGGGTGGATAGGGAGGTTGTGGCCCCGCCCCCTGTTACACACAGAGCCACAGGGCGATCACGGGGTTTGGGCGCTGCCCCCTGTCACGCTGATCCCGGTGCCGGGAGGCCTCTCAGCTCCGCTGATCCCAGTGCTGGGATGCCTCGCTGCTCCGCTGATCCCGGTGCTGGGAGGCATATTACCCTTTTACTATATAGGATAGAGGCCTGGTGCATGGGTGGCGCTGGCTGGTTTGCCCTGAAGGGTGTCCTGGATCAGGGTGGGGGTCCCCACTGGAGTGCCTAGCCAGTCTGGGTGAGGGGCTGAGGGCTGAAGCTCCCAACTGCTCCTTTTTTTCTTTTTCTTTTTTATTCTGGGCCAGCTTTAGCTCTGGCTCCAGCTCTGAGGCCTCTGCTGCTGAAAACAGGTATCTGGTTTGTTTGTGTTCTATAAACGAAACAATGTATAACTCCAGCTCTGAGATCCCGGCTCGCTGAAAGCAGGTTTCTGGGGTTTTGTTTAGCTTCTATATTTGTTACAATGTTTCAAACTGCAGGCTCAGAGGCCAGCAAGGCAGGCAGGGAACGTTGGTTTCCTCCGTCACTGAAGCAAGCAAGCCTCATGTTAGCTTCCAGCTGCCTAGCTGCCAGTCGCCATCTTGGCTGGCAGTTAATTTGCATATCGCCCTGATTAGCCAATGGGAAGGGTAGCGGTCGTATGCTAATTACCATGTTTCTCTTTTATTAGATAGGATAAGGACTCTGAAGAGCAGTAAATCTACATGTGACTTCAAGCTCTAATTTATTTCCTATTTAAAGGCAATTGATAGTTTAGATTTGGAACTAATCTATATATATAAAAGCCTAAGCAACCGTTACAAACGAATGACCAATTGACCAGTCACTATGATGCGCACTGACCACCAGGGGGCAAACGCTCAATGTAGGAGCTGCCCTCTGGTGGTCAGTGTGCTCCCACAGCCAACTTCCTAAGGTCCCTACTCCCCGGCCAGGTGGCCTCCCCATAGGCCTCGATCACAAGCCAGGCCGAGGGACCGCACCCGTGTATGAATTTATGCACCAGGCTTCTAGTATACAATATAACAATACCTATTATTTACAAAGTGCTCTACATTTTCAAACCCCAAATAACACAGTTATTATTTTTTTATTGCTTTAATAAGTTTACTGTGGAGGTGTTATTTCTTTCATGAGTAGAGACAAAATTCAGGCATAGTCCAAAAACAGATTTGTAAAAACAGTATTAAAAGTATCATAAAACGAGGAGAAAATGGCAACCAGCAGGAAGGTAGGGAGGGAGAGAGTGTGAGAGAGCAAGGAAGTGATAGAGGAGTGTGTGGACATGTGTGGTGTGTGTGTATGAGCTAGGGACAGTTAGATTCTGCAGGTCTTCTAGGGGGCTGCTAAACCGGGCAGTCTTAGGCGGCGGAGTCCCGCTCCCTGCAGGGACACTCCTGGGCGGCCAGCACAGGCACGGCGACCACACCATTTTGGGAAAAAGAGCTGCTTGATACTAGGATCCTGGCCTCAGCACCACCCAGTCTGATCTCAGAGGCATACCAGGACCCTGCAGCCACTGGGGACATAGACCTGTGACCTCAGCTACAGACCTGAGGACACCAAAAGTTCAGAAATCCCCACAGCAGATCCGTGAGTAACAGAGCCCATCCCCCCTTCCCACAGGCTTGTGGGCAGCGCCAGAGTAACTAACTGATAGACCCACCCCTTACCGGGGCCTCAGCGCTCCAGGAACTTAAGCCTGGAAGTGAGCAAGCACCTAGGAACTGATCCCACGTAGGGCTGGGTTCCGGAGTCCTGGGGTGGGAGCAATCCTGCGAACACCGGGAACTGGTCCTACACGCACTGCCAGCTTCGGAGCCCTGGGCTGGGAGCAATCCCGCGAACACCGGGATCTGGTCTTGCTCACACTGCCTGCCCCAGGAGCCCTGGGCTGGGAGCAAACGCGCGAACACCAGGAACTGATCCTGCGCGCACTGCCAGCTTCGGAGCCCTGGGCTGGGAGCAATCACGCGAACACCAGGAATTTGTCCCACGTATCACAGGCCCAGGGACCCCGATTCTCTGGGCAGGAGGCAGAACCAAGCACCAGTGACTTGACTGTGTTTCTTATCACCTGCGCCTGAGGTCCTGATTCCATGTGCATTCATACTAAGAGTCAGTGACTCCAATTCCTGGTGCAAGGGCACACAGGGACCCTGATTCTCAAGGCAAGGTCACGCGAAGCAACAGAGACTCTGATACTGGATTCTTGGGGAACTCTGACTCCTGGCGTACGCTAGGGGGCTCTGGTTTTCAACACGCTTCAGGGGGGTCTCTGTTTCAGCACGGTGCAGGCAGTCCCTGATTCTAAGGGCGTGTACGAGGCCACATTGAGCGCTGACAACACTGACTCTGAGCGAGCCTGGTTCCCACCAACCCACAACAACCACACATCTTAGTGTCAGAGCTCTTCAGTGACACTAGGGTGGTGCGAAGCTCCCACGGCACACGGCCCAGGACCACGCAACTTGACGTTTGAACCATCGGGAGATAATCAGAATGAAGAGACGAAACAACACCCAGAGGAAAGACAATGAGGAGTCGCCAAGAAAGGAAATTAATGAAGTTGAAGCATGCAACATGACAGAAAAACAATTCAGAATAATGGTTGTACAATTCATTCACCGGATGGATGAGAAAATCAACAACCAATGCAAGAATCAGGAAGAAATGAAAAGTGATATAGCTAGAATCAAAAACACCATGGAAAGTTTCAACAGCAGACTAGAAGAAGCAGAGGACCGAATTAGTGAATTAGAAGATAAGGCAGAGAAACAAGCTCAATCTGAACAGCAACTGGAGAAAAAAATTAAAAAGCAGGAGGAGAGCCTAAGGGAGCTTCGGGACAACATGAAACAAAGTAACATACGCATAATAGGGCTGCAAGAAGGACAAGAAGAGCAGCAAGGATTAGAAAATCTATTTGAAGAAATAATGTCAGAAAACTTCCCAGATATGGGGAAGAAAAAGGTTACACAAGTACAGAGAGTCCCAGGCAAGATGAACCCCAAAAAACCCACACCAAGACACGTCATAATAACAATGGCAAATGTACAAGACAAAGAGAGAATCTAAAAGGCTGCAAGAGAGAAACAGAGAGTTACCTACAAAGGATCCCCCATCAGATTATCAAATGATTTCTCAACAGAAACACATCAGGCCAGAAATGAATGGATGGAAATTTACAAAGTGATGCAAAGCAAAGGACTGAATCCAAGAATACTCTATCCAGCAAGGCTATCATTCAAAATTGAAGGGGAAATAAGAAGCTTCACAGACAAAAAAAGGCCAAGGGAGTTTATCACCACCAAGCCAGCCATGCAAGAAATGCTAAAGGGATTGGTGTAAAAAGAAGAACTAAAAAGCCCAGAAAGAAAACAACCACACAAAAAAATAGAAATGGCTACAAACAAGTACCTTTCAATAAGAACTTTAAACGTAAATGGACTAAATGGTCCAATCAAAAGACATCGAGTGGCTGAATGGATAAAAAAACATGACCCGTATATTTGCTGTCTACAAGAGACCCACCTCATTAAAAGGGACTCACACAGACTGAAAGTGAAGGGATGAAAAAATATCTTTTAGGAAAATGGAAATGAAAAAAAAGCTGGAGTAGCAATACTTATATTGGACAAAATAGACCTCAAAGTGAAGGCCATCACAAGAGATAAGGAAGGCCACTTCATAATACTAAAGGGATCATTACAACAAGAGGATAGAACCCTGGTAAACATATATGCACCCAATGCAGGAGCACCCACATACAAAAGAAAACTCCTGGAAGATATCAGGGGAGAGACTGACAACAATACAATCATAGTAGGGGACTATAACACACCACTGACATCACTGGATAAATCAGCTAGACAAAAACTCAGCAAAGAAAAAGCAATCCTAAATAACTCACTAGATCAGATGGACTTAATTGACATCTTCAGAACACTTCACCCCAAAGCCACAAAATATACGTTCTTCTCAAGTGCTCATGGGACATCTTCAAAAATAGACCACATATTGGGTCACAAACAAAGTCTCCCCAAATTCAACAAGATTGAAATCATACCAAGCATCTTCTCAGACCACAAAGCCATAATATTAGAAATAAACTACAATAAAAACAACTCAAAATACTCAAACACCTGGAAGCTGAATAGCATGTTATTAAATATTGATTGGGTTAACAATGACATCAAAGAAGAAATTAAAAACATCCTGGAAACTAATGACAATGAAAACACAACAATCCAAAACCTATGGGATGCAATGAAAGCAGTCCTGAGAGGGAAGTTTATAGCTCTACAGGACTATCTCAACAAACAAGAAAAAATGGTAGTAAATCATCTAAATCTACAGCTCAAAGAATTAGAAAGAGAGCAACAAGAAAACCCCAGAGTGAGCAGAAGGAAGGAGATAATAAAGATTAGAGCAGAAATAAATGACATAGAGACCAAAAAAACAATACAGAAAATCAATGAAACCAAGAGCTGGTTCTTTGAAAAGATAAACAAAATTGACAAACCTCTAGCCAGACTCACCAAGAAGCAAAGAGAGAGGACCCAAATCAACAAAATCAGAAATGATAGAGGCGAAATAACAACAGACCCCACAGAAATACAAATGATCGTTTAAAAATACTATGGACAACTCTACTCCAACAAACTAGACAACCTGGAGGAAATGAACATATTCCTAGAAAAATACAACCTTCCAAAACTTAATCAGGAAGAATCTAAAAATCTCAATAGGCCAATAACTATGGAAGAAATTGAAGCAGTCATCAAAAGCTTCCAGCAAAAAAGCCCAGGATCATACACTAAGACCAAGTAGGCTTCACAGGGGACTTTTACCAAACATTCAAGGAAGAACTAAAACCTATCCTCCTCAGACTACTATAAAAAATCCATGAGGAAGGAACACTTCCAAGCTCATTCTATGAAGCCAGCATCACCCTAATACCAAAACCAGGTAAAGACAACACAATGAAAGAGAATTACAGGCCAATATTCCTCATGAACATAGATGCCAAAATCCTCAACAAAATCTTCGCAAATCGGATCCAGCAGTACATCAGAAAGATCATACACCACGACCAAGTAGGATTTATCCCAGGAATGCAAGGATGGTACAATATCTGCAAATCAATAAACGTGATACATCACATAAACAAATTGAAAGAAAAAAACCACATAATCATATCAATTGATGCAGAAAAAGAGTTTGACAAAATTCAACACCCATTTTTGATAAAAACTCTCAGCAAGGTGGGAATTGAAGGAACATACCTCAACATAATAAAAGCCATATATGACAAACCCACAGCCAACATCATACTCAATGGACAAAAACTAACACCATTTCCCCTAAGAACAGGAACAGGACAGGGATGCCCACTCTCATCACTCCTGTTCGACATAGTACTGGAAGTGTTAGCCATTGCAATTAGACAAGAAGAAGAAATAAAAAGCATCCAAATTAGAAAAGAAGAAGTAAAACTGTCCTTATTTGCAGACGACATGATATTATACTTAAAAACCCTAAAGACTCCATCAATAAACTATTAGACTTAATAAAAGAATTCGGCAATGTAGCAGGATACAAAATTAACGCCAAGAAATCTATGGCATTTCTATACACCAATAGTGAATGTGCAGAAAGAGAGACTAAAAAAGCAATTGCATTTACCATCGCACCAAAAAAATTAAGCTACCTAGGAATAAACTTAACTAAAGAGGTAAAAGACCTCTACTCAGAAAACCAGGACGTTGAAAAAAGAGATAGAGGAAGACATAAAAAGATGGAAGAACATACTATGTTCTTGGATTGGTAGGATTAACATCATTAAAATGTCCATACTACCCAAAGCAATCTATAAATTCAACGCACTTCCCATTAAAACACCAACGGCATACTTCACAGATCTAGAACAAACTCTCCAAAAATTCATCTGGAATAAAAAAAGACCCCGAATAGCTGCAGCAATCCTGAGAAAGAACAAAGTAGGTGGGATCTTAATACCAGATATCAAGCTGTATTACAAAGCCACTATTCTCAAAACTGCCTGGTACTGGCACAAGAACAGACAAATAGATCAATGGAATAGAATAGAGAGCCCAGAAATCAGCCCCAACCAATACGCTCAATTAATATTTAACAAAGGAGGCAAGAACATACAATGGAGTCAAGACAGTCTCTTCAATAAATGGTGTTGGGAAAATTGGACAGATACATGTAAGAAAATGAAACTAGACCACCAACTTACACCATACACAAAAATAAACTCAAAATGGATAAAGGACTTAAATGTACGATGGGAATCCATAAAAATACTAGAAGAATCCAAAGGCAACAAAATCTCAGACATATGCCGAAGCAATTTCTTCACTGATACAGCTCCTAGGGCATTGGAAACTAAAGAGAAAATAAACAAATGGGACTACATCAAAATAAAAAGCTTCTGCACAGCAAAAGAAACCATCAACAAAACAACAAGAAAGCCCACTACATGGGAGAACATATTTGCCAATGCTATCACTGATAAGGGTTTAACCTCCAACATATATAGGGAACTCATACAACTCAACAAAAGGAAGATAAACAACCCAATCAAAAAATGGGCAAAGGACCTAAATAGACACCTTTCAAAAGAGGACATTCAGAAAGCCAAGAGACATATGAAAACATTCTCAAAGTCGCTAATCATCCGAGAGATGCAAATCAAAACAACAATGAGGTACCATCTCACACCTCTCAGAATGGCTATCATCAACAATTCAACAAAGGACAAGTGTTGGAGAGGATGTTGAGAAAAAGGAACACTTGTGCACTGCTGGTGGGAATGCAGACTGGTGCAGCCACTATGGAAGACAGTATGGAGTTTCCTCAAAAAACTAAAAATGGAACTCCCATTAGATCCAGTGATCCCACTTCTAGGAATATATCCCAAGAAACCAGAAACACCAGTCAGAAAGGATATGTGCACCCCCATGTTCATAGCAGCACAATTCACCATAGCTAGAATCTGGAAACAGCCTAAGTGCCCATCTGTAGATGAATGGATTAGAAAACTGTGGTACATCTACACGATGGAATACTATGCTGCTGTAAAAAAGAAGGAACTCTTACCATTTGCAATGGCATGGATGGAACTGGAGAGCATTATGCTAAGTGAAATAAGCCAGTCAATGAAGGAAAAATACCACATGATCTCACTCATTTCTGGATAATAAAGACCATTATAAACTTATGAACAAAAATAGATACAGAGGCAGAGCTGCCTCGAACAGATTGTCAAACTACAGCAGGAAGGCCGTGGAGGGTGGGAGGGCAGGAGGGGGGTGGGTAAGAGATCAACCGAAGGACTTGTATGCATGCATATAAGCATAACCAATGGACATAAGACACTGGGGGGTAGGGGAGGCCAGGGGATTGTCAAGGGCGGGGGGGGTGGGGAAAAGGAGACATATGTAATACTCTTTGTAATACTTTAAGCAATAAAAAAAAAGAAATAAAAAGAAATAAAAAAATAAAGTATCATAAAACCACATCTCTAGAGTAGCACTGATGATAGTGAGGGAAGTTCTATGACAAACTGTGTTTCACTATCTGAAATGCCAGCTTAACCCACTCTGTGGAGACAAACTTTATACAGGTAACAGAATCAGCTTATTACACTGAGAAATCCCAATGTCAACACAGAGACAGATATAGGTGTAGTAGAAGGGTGAAGACATAAAACTAAAGGTTAACATTTCCATTCCTAGATTAGATCAAGCAAGATTCAACTATTCAACTGTAGTTCAAAGATGCCCAACAACCACGTGGAAATTCTTAGAATAGTAATTATTTATATCTGAGGCAATGTGTTTGTTGTCAATCTTACAAAAACTGTGAATCATGAAACCGATGGTGGCTTCCTGTTTGTACTGGCTGCTAAAAGGTGAGAATAAATTCTGTAGCAAATGAATGACTTATGTAAACTTGCTCCTGTATTTTTTACCTTCACCATCTCATTTTCCTTTTGTCCTCATTCTTTCATTTTTTAATCTGAGTGAATTATGTAAACTTACTTAAATCCTTTCTGAAGCAAGGGAGTACTTAAGATACTAATTAAGCAAACAGAAACAAAAAATTAAAAAGCAAACATTACCTTTATATCAAAATTACAATCAAGTCTTCTAATTAACACGATGAAAGTGCCCGATGAATTGTCTTTTAGTGGTGGAGGCACTATGGGTTCACAGGCATTCTCTGGTTTTGAGTTAATCAAAAAACCCTGAAAAAAGAATTGGTAGTAAATTTTTTCTCTGTTAAACCAAAAAAAATCAATTCAACTTGCTCCTATGAACATGTTTTGAATTTGTTTCATGTGTTTTGCATTATGCTAGATGAATTATCTGGCAAAACAACAGCTCCTATCCCCCAATTGCTCACAATCCCAGAGCTTCTAAGTGCTGTTTAGTTTCATAAGCATTTAGATTTTTTAAGTAAGATCTGTTTTTGCAATTAATATTTTTTAAAATGTCACAAAGAAGCCCATTTCCCCAAGACAATCACTATTAGCATCTTGGTATATTTCCCAACAATGACTGACATTTCTAAAACAAAGCAAATACTTTTTTAAAATTAACTTTTTGCATAGTATCAATCATTTATTTATTTACAATCAACTCTAACATTTATTTTGTTATCAAACAATGAAAATGAACAGAATTTCTAGAAATTTATTCTATAGAAACACTAACCTCAATTAGCAAAGGCATATGTAGAAAAATGGTTCCTGCTACGTTTTTAATAGCAAAAATTTAAAAACATGCACATCAATAAGGCAGCCATTTAAAAATTATAATAAATTCATACAACAAAAAATAATGAAGTCATTAAAAAGTCATTTAGTCATTCTGTGATGATTAAACAATTAAATGCATATACATTAAATTGGAAAGATGTCCACAAGATAATTAACTTAAAAAGAAAATAGCAAGTTGCTTTTCCAAAACTACAAGATGGTTTGACATCAGAAAATGTATTAATAAAAAAGTAACATTAGTATAATAAATGTTATTAATATTAAATGTTATAGTAATATACATTAATAAATGTTTGATACATATTAATGTTATATTAATAGATTAAAACAGAAAAACCAAATGACTATGTCAACAGATATAAAACACAATAAACGCATAAAGATTATCAAATTCATTAAATCCATTTATAAAAAGAAATGAAACAATTAAACCTATGACACACTGACTTAATAATAATCTCTATGGTCTAGCAGTCACACCAACCATCTATTCCACAGAATTTGGTAATTCCTCCTGCCTTAAGTTTCATTGCTTAGCTTGTGATAGGGAATGCTTTTGCACATTTCAGGAATAAAATGCAGCATACCTTTATTTACTCATAGAATAGTTGCCCTTCTTGATTCTATAAAGCATTTGGTTTTTACTAGAACTGTGGTTATCATTCCAATGAATACTTAGTTCACTCATGTTAAATTTACACCCTTTTCTGCATCTTTATGCACACAAACTTTTTGCTTTAATGCCAAATCACATAGTACATACAGTTAAAGATACTTATAACAGCAATTAAAATGAATCTGTACTATTAAGGCATATAACTAAACTGAAGTGAAGAAAACATGAGCAGCTACGGCCAAATTCCCTGGTGATGACAGGTCCATCATGACTGCCACCTGATGGACATCAATTGAAAGACTTCCCAATGTCAGAGATGTTAAAACATGGGGTAAGAAAATGCTTTTTTTTAACCCTCCCCTGAGGATATGTTGGTTTTTTTATTGTTTCAGAGAGAAAAAGGGAGGAAGAAAAGGGGAAGGTGAAGAGAGAGAGACATCCATGTGAGAAAGTTGCCTCCCATTGATGCCCCGACGGGATAGAACCCGAAATCTAGGTATGTGCCCGGGCCAGAAATCAAACCCAGAACCTTTTGGTGTACAAGGACAACACTCCAACCAATTGAACTATCAGGCCAGGGCTGAAATGCATCTTAGAATTAATAAATTTATATGTACAGACAAAAAAAAAAAGGGTCTGCAAATGGTCTTTGCTTTTGCCCCAGTGTGACTCAATGGTTAAGTGTCGACCCATGTACCAGGAGGTCTCAGGTTTGATTCCAGTCAGGCCACATGCCCAGGTTGCAGGATCAATCCCCAATGGGGTGGGGGTGGGGGGGAAGGGTCGTGCAGAAGGCAGCCTATGGATGTTGATGCTTCGATGTTTCTCTCTCTTCCTCTCCCTTCCTCTCCCTAAAATCAATCAAAAGATTTTTTTCTTAAAAAAGGTATTTGTTTTTAATCATTTCTATATTGTTAAATGTGTTATGACAAGCATGTTATTTTTTTTATTTTATTATATTTTTAACCCTCACTCAAGAACATTTTCACTGATTTTTTTTTTTTTTTTAAGAAAGAGAGGAAGGAAGAGAGAGAACCATCAATGTTAAAGAGAAGCATCGATCGGCCACTTCATGTACGCACCCCGGCCAGGGAACAAACCCACAACCTAGGCATGTGCCCTGACCAGGAATCAAACCCACGACCTTTTCGTGTATGGGATGATGCTCCAACCAAATGAGCACCCAGTCAGGGCAGCATGTATTATTTTCAAACTTAAAATTTATAAAAATACACATAACCTAAAAGTACAAAAAACTAGCATTAGCGAAAAATTGAATTTTTAAAAAACTCTTAAATTATTAAACATTATCTTTCCTGATGATTATGCTAAAAAAGAATAACTTCCTAAAATAGCTTACTAATTCCTATTCTTCCCTCAGAGGTGAGTCACTTAGAACTAATGCAAATTTACTTTCATTGATCCACGAAGTCTCTGAGGTAGGGTGATAATGAGTTTTGCCAATTAATTGGCAGAAGCCCTTTGAATAGGAGTGGCCAAGTAGATGCTGGCCTTAAGCCAGATCCACATGCCTAGAGCCACCCTCTAGGGCCAATCCCTTATTAAAAGGATACTTGCTCCACGATCAAGAACCCTCTTTATCTCTATCTTCTGAAGGGGTCCTTTATGCCAATACAAAGGAAACCGAAAAAAAACTACCAATGCCTAGGATACTCAGAAACTGGATGCCCACCTTCTCTTTGCTGTTATAATTCTGTGATGATTAAACAAAGTTCTGGACAAACATAGTGCATGTATACTGGCACCTCAATTATCATCAACTGCATAATGCAGTAAGTTTACAGTATATTATGTTGGTTTTTAAAAAGCATTTATGACTATACATAAAGCAAAGTGCACAAAATGTAATTTTTCAGCTTGACGTGTTTTCTGACATACCTGAATCAGGACATAGAACATGAACAGCACTCCAGAAGTTCCCTTCATGCTCCCTGCCATTCATTCACTGCTCCCCAACCCAATCCCCAATGTCACTGCAGACACATCTAAGAGCATAGATTCGTTTTGGCTCAATCTGACACGTAACAGAAACAGAACCATACAGTACAGTAAATGCCCTTTTAGATTTCTTTCTCTCAGTGCCATATTTGTGAGATTCATTCTACTGTTGACCAACCATACTGTTGAGATATACTTAGTAAATTTTTTCATTTTCATTTCTATGTAGTATTACATTCTGTGAGTACGCCAAAACTTATTCTAGAGTTGATGAGCATTTGGATAATTTCTAGGTTATTGCAAATAGTGCTGTTATAAATATTCTAGTACAAGTCTTTTCATGAACACATGTATATGTCTGTGAAGTATGTGCACTGAAATAGAACCATAGGCTATCCAGCAGCATCATGGGGTATTAAGCTTTAGTAAACACCACCAAGCAGTTTTCCAAGGTAATTTGGGTTACTCTTTTCAACTGAAACAATATAAATATAAAAATCATACAAATATAATTTTGCTTTAGTGCTTCAGAAGGTTTTCAGAATTGCAATATTTTGGGGTAAACATTAGGGAAAATTACTTTTGTTGATAAATTACACTGGTTAATAAAGTCATAAAGAGATAATTCAATGAAGTGGTTTTGTTTAAAAGACTGTTTCAGCCTGAAAAGTAGACTTCAGATTTCACTGAATGTCAAACTATGTCATAAGTAAAATGAAGAATATATAGTGATAATGTCAATAAAAATGCTAAAAGCAAGGTAGCTAAGCATCTTTGCCTTCATTAGAGTATAAAAGTAAAAGCAGGGCCCTGACTGGTTTGGCTCTGTGGTTAAGAGCGTCAGCCCACAGACTGGAGGGTTTCTGGTTTGATTCCCCGTCAAAGGCACATACCTTGGTTGCATGCTCAATCCTCGACCCTGGTCAGGCTGAGTGCGGGAGGCAATCAATCGATGTGTCTAACATCAATGTCTCTCTCTCTCTCTCTCTCTCTCTCTCTCTCTCTCTCTCTCTCTCTCCCCCACCACCCCTCCCTCCCTTCTACTCTGTCTAAAATCAATGGGGAAATATCACTGGGTGAGGATTTTTTAAAAAGTAAAAGCAGGGCTGTAAGTGTTGCTCAGTGATTGAGCTATGAACCAGGAGGTCACGGTTAGATTCTGGGTCTCAGCACATGCCTGGGTTGCAGGCTCAATCCTCAGTAGAGGGCGTGCAGGAGGCAGCCAACTGATGATTCTCTCTCATCACTGAGGTTTCTATTTCTCTCTCTTCCTCTCCCTTCATCTCTGAAATCAATAAAAACACATTTTTTTTAAAAAAAGTAAAAGCAGGAAGAGGAGAAGTGATAAACTGGTGTCTCAGTGAATACCCGAAGTTATGAATTAATAACTGCAGTAACATCAAACAGTTAACATTTGGTGAGCCATGGCACTCAGTACTCTGTGTCAGCACTATGCCCTTTAAATGTTCTAATTCAGTTCATCTTTGCAACCCTATGAGATAATTACTGTTATTATTATTATTATTATTATTATCATCCCTATTTTAAAAATGAGGAATCATCTAAGTCTCAAAAAAGGTAACCTGCCCAAGGTTACACATAATGCAATCCCCAGAAAGTCTGACTCCAGTTGCTATGTTCTCAACCACTATGCTATACTGCCTCCACAAGATAAAAAAAAAAAAAGTGGGTGAAGAGCAAAATGGACAACAAGAAGAGGAATGGACATTTACAACAATGAACAAGCAAAAATGTTAGTTTAAGGGGAAATTAAGGCTGATTCCAAAATTTTATACAAATACTTCAAATGATGAAGATGTCAACCTTATGCGCTGGCTGGGTGGGTGGCTCAGTTGTTAAAGCATCATCCCATATACCAAAGGTTGCAGGTTTGATTCCTGCCTGGTCAGGGCACATATCTTGGTTGTGGGTTTGATCCCCAGTTAGGGTGTGCATAGGAGGCAACCAATCAATGTTTCTCTTTCTCTCTCTCTCACCCTTCCCCTCTCTGTAAAATCAATAAAAACATATCCTCAGGTGAGGATAAAAAAAAAAAAAAGATATCAACCTTTCTGTCATAATTTTTACAATCAAACCTAGACCAAGAGTTATACTGATGAATCAGATATTATCAGCTATCATTTTCCTACTGTGAGACAGATGATTTTTTTGAGTGTTTAATTCAAACCTATATTTGCCATTTCTAAAATGTTAATCCATAGACCACTTTCTTGTTACATGTGTACCAACGAAAACAAAAGGCAGAGAATCACTGCCATCCCTACAAAAGGAATGGCTCCTTTTCTAACATTCTTTAAAAATATACATTGTACAGTCTTTGCACCTCACCAAAGGAATAAATACACTGGCTTAGTTCTCCTCCCTGTTCAGCAAGGTCCACCAACTAACTGTTATAAGCCCTCTTCTTTTTTGATTTCTCCAGGGCTTTGTCCATGGTTTTCTTGTTCTCCCCTCAACATCTGGGACAGTATCACTTGCCCTTAGGTTTATGATTCAGTCCTACACCGGAGAAGTAGAACCACTTGATGGGGCACTCGTCATTGTCACAGCTGATCATTTCTCCATAGAAGACCGGATTGCACAGACATTACCTGGGCTCATTCGGGTTGATGGGAAAGTCTGCAGGGGATGCTTCCCTCTCTGCTTTGGTTTGCCTTCTTGTCCTTAGGCGTTCCTGAGGTGATGTCATCATGGTCCTGATTATTGGCTGCATTCTCCCAATTTTCACTGTTGCACTGTCTCAGAGACCTCTTGTTATTGGGCTTTTCTACCTGTGTGATTGTCTCATTCTTGGACTTATCCTGGCCGGCTTTGCCACTGTGGCCAGTGGTGTCATTGACCTCTTGAAGTTCCTCAAAGAGTTCCACGTGACTGTCCAGATCCTGTTCTCCACCAGCTCCACCATCTGACTCTCAATCTGGATCTTCTCGTCTCCCAGGTCCTGGCTCCAGATCAGGGCTCTCTGAATGCAGTGCAACACTGTACTCTTCCGGTTGCTCTCCATCTCCTGATTAAACTTCTCATAATACTCATCTAGTTCCTTCAGGATTTATTGGTATTTCCCATCAATCTCCAGCACCAGCAATACGTTTCTCTGCAAATCAAAAGGCAGAGACCCGATGGAGTCCAGGTAGCCCTCCACATAGTTCACCAGGTGGATCTGCTCCCGTTGGCAGGACTCAACATGGTTCACCGAGATCCCCGGCCACTCTGCGTGGCTTTCTGCTTCCTCCAGCCCCTGCCCCCTCAGAGCCCAGCCCTGCAAAATGCAAACCTCCCGCCCACCGGCATCCCCCCTCCTGCTCACTCTACCTGGCTACATCTGTGACCATGCTGCCTGGCACAGGCGCAGGTGGGCCGGGCCAGTGCTCCTCGCCTCAGGCTCTGTGTGGGCGTGCAGATACGCTCCCAGGCGCAGGGGCCGGGGCCAGGCCAACCAAGAGTGCTGCCCACCGGCCATACTTGTCCAACATGGAAAACCCCCAGATGATTTTATTTATATCAATAAGTTCCTAGAATGCTAAAAATATCCACTGCCTTTTTCTCTAATTCTTTATTAGATCATTCTTTAAAAATCTACCAGTAACTTTCATATACAGGATACATTTAATTCCTTATCTATATATAGAAAAGCCTAAGCAATCATTCGACCATTGGACCATTCCATGACATGCACTGACCACCAGGAGGTGGACACTCCAAACAGTAGGTTAGCTTGCTGTTGGGGTCTGGCTGATCAGGATTGGGAGCAATGTGCCGGACATTCACTGGGGCCCTCCTGAGGTCCCTCCAGGGCCCCGATAGTGCACAGGTGTGAGGGACCCCATCAGTGCATGAATCTGTGCGCCAGGCCTCTAGTTTACAATTAATTAGAAATTATGTTCCTCTTATGAAGCAAAATATCCTTTAACTATAATTCATAGCATAGTAAGTTTCTGTAACACTATGCTCTGCATACACTGGCTGCATTTCATGAGGGCTCTGTTTAAGTACTAGGATGGATAAGAATGAGGCCCTACCCTAGTAATATCTGAAAAGAACTAACAGACCCAAAAAGAGAAAAAAAACAACAAAGAATAAGCAACATGTAGTACAAATGCATAGAACAGAGCAAATCTGCTCTATGGGAGGCAGTAACAGAAAAAGTGGTGTTTCTCTTGGTTTGTTTTTTTGTTTTGTTTTGTTTTTTATACAAGTCCTTTGGTTGATCTCTTACCCCCCTCCCTCCTGGTCCCCACCCCTCCCCGGCCTTCCTGCTGCAGTTTGACAATCTGTTTGAGGCAGCTCTGCCTCTTTATCTATTATTGTTCAAAACTTTATAATGGTTTCTATTATCCATGAATGAGTGAGATCATGTGGTATTTTTCCTTCATTGACTGGCTTATTTCACTTAGCATAATGCTCTCCAGTTCCATCCATGCCATTGCAAATGGTAAGTGTTCCTTCATTTTTACAGCAGCATAGTATTCCATCAGGTACATGTATCACAGTTTTCTAATCCATTCATCTACAGATGGGCACTTAGGCTGTTTCCAGATTCTAGCTATGGTGAATTGTGCTGCTATGAACATATGGGTGCATATATTCTTTCTGATTGGTGTTACTGGTTTCTTGGGATATATTCCTAGAAGTGGGATCACAGGGTCAAATGGGAGTTCCATTTGTAGTTTTTTGAGGAAACTCCATACTGTCTTCCATAGTGGCTGCACCAGTCTGCATTCCCACCAGCAATGCACAAGTGTTCCTTGTTCTCCACATCCTCTCCAGCACTTGTCGTTTGTTGATTTGTTGATGATAGCTAATCTGACAGGTGTGAGATGGTACCTCATTGTTGTTTTGATTTGCATCTCTCGGATGATTAGTGACTTTGAGCATGTTTTCATATGTCTCTTGGCTTTCTGAATGTCTTCTTTTCAAAGGTGTCTATTTAGGTCCTTTGCCCATTTTTTGATTGGATTGTTTATCTTCCTTTTGTTAAGCTGTATGAGTTCCCTATAAATTTTGGAGATTAGGCCCTTATCAGATATGACATTGGCAAATATGTTTTCCCACACAGTGGGTTTTCTCATTGTTTTGTTGATGGTTTCTTTTGCTGTGCAGAAGCTTTTTATTTTGATGTAGTCCCATTTGTTCATTTTCTCTTTAGTTTCAAGTGCCCTAGAAGCTGTATCAGTGAAGAAATTGCTTCGGCATATGTCTGAGATTTTGTTGCCTTTGGATTCTTCTAGAATTTTTATGGTTTCCTGTCGTACATTTAAGTCCTTTATCCATTTTGAGTTTATTTTTGTGTATGGTGTAAGTTGGTGGTCTAGTTTCATTTTCTTGCATATATCTGTCCAATTTTCCCAACACCATTTATTGAAGAGACTATCTTGGCTCCACTGTATGTTCTTGCCTCCTTTGTCAAATATTAATTGAGCGTATTGGTTGGGGCTGATTTCTGGGCTCTCTATTCTATTCCATGGATCTATATGCCTGTTCTTGTGCCAGTACCAGGAAGTTTTGAGAACAGTGGCTTTGTAATACATCTTGATATCTGGTATTGAGATCCCACCTACTTTGTTCTTTCTCAGGATTGCTGCAGCTATTCGGGGTCTTTTTTTATTCCAGATGAATTTTTGGAGAGTTTGTTCTAGATCTGTGAAGTATGCCATTGGTATTTTAATGGGAAGTGCGTTGAATTTATAGATTGTTTTGGGTAGTAAGGACATTTTAATGATGTTGATTCTACCAATCCAAGAACATGGTATATTCTTCCATCTGTTTATGTCTTCCTCTATCTCTTTTTTCAGCATCCTGTAGTTTTCTGAGTAGAGGTCTTTTACCTCTTTAGTTAAGTTTATTCCTAGGTAGCTTAATTTTTTTGGTGCGATGGTAAACGGGGTTGTTTTTATAATCTCTCTTTCTGAAAGTTCACTATTGGTGTATAGAAATGCCTCATATTTCTTGGGGTTAATTTTGTATCTTGCTACTTTGCCAAATTCATGTATTAAATCTAGTAGCTTTTTGATGGAGTCTCTAGGGTTTTGTATGTATAATATCATGTCGTCTGCAAATAAGGACAGTTTTACTTCCTCTTTTCCAATTTGGATGCCTTTTATTTCTTCTTCTTGCCTAATTACGATGGCTAATACTTCCAGTACTATGTTGAACAGGAGTGGAGAGAGTGGGCATCCCTGTCTTGTTCCTGTTCTTAGGGGAAATGGTGTTAGTTTTTGTCCATTGAGTATGATGTTGGCTGTGGGCCTGTCATATATGGCTTTTATTATGTTGAGGTATGATCCTTCTACTCCTGCCTTGCTGAGAGTTTTATCAAAAATGGGTGTTGAATTTTGTCAAATACTTTTTCTGCATCAATTGATATGACCAAGTGGTTTTTTTCTTTCAATTAGTTTACGTGATGTATCACGTTTATTGATTTGCAGATATTGTACCATCCTTGCATTCCTGGGATAAATCCTACTTGGTCATGGTGTATGATCTTTCTGATGTACTGCTGGATCCGATTTGCTAAGATTTTGTTGAGGATTTTGGCATCTATGTTCATGAGGGATATTGGCCTGTAATTCTCTTTCATTGTGTTGTCTTTACCTGATTTTGGTATTAGGGTGATGCTGGCTTCATAGAATGAGCTTGGAAGTGTTCCTTCCTTTTGTTTTTTTTTGTAGTAGTCTGAGGAGGATAGGTTTTAGTTTTTCCTTGAACGTTTGGTAAAACTCCCCTGTGAAGCTGTCTGGTCCTGGGCTTTTGTTTGCTGGAAGCTTTTTGATGACTGCTTCAATTTCTTCCATAGTTATTGGCCTGCTGAGATTTTTAGATTCTTCCTGATTGAGTTTTGGAATGTTGTATTTTTCTAGGAATTTGTCCATTTCCTCCAGGTTGTCTAATTTGTTGGAGTAGAGCTGTCCATAGTATTTTTTAACAATCATTTGAATTTCTGTGGGTCTGTTGTTATTTCGCCTCTATTGTTTCTGATTTTGTTTATTTGGGTCCTCTCTCTTTGCTTCTTGGTGAGTCTGGCTAGAGGTTTGTCAATTTTGTTTATCTTTTCAAAGAACCAGCTCTTGGTTTCATTGATTTTCTGTATTGTTTTTTTGGTCTCTATGTCATTTATTTCTGCTCTGATCTTTATTATCTCCTTCCTTCTGCTCACTCTGGGGTTTTCTTGTTGCTCACTTTCTAATTCTTTGAGTTGTAGAGTTTGATGATTTACTACCATTTTTTCTTGTTTTTTGAGATAGGCCTGTAGAGCTATAAACTTCCCTCTCAGGACTGCTTTCATTGTGTCCCATAGGTTTTGGATTGTTGTGTTTTCATTGTCATTAGTTTCCAGGATGTTTTTGATTGTTTCTTTGATCTCATTGTTAACCCAATCAATATTTTTAATAACATGCTATTCAGCTTCCAAGTGTTTGAGTATTTGCGGTTGTTTTTATTGTAGATTATTTCTAATATTATGGCTTTGTGGTCTGAGAAGATGCTTGGTATGATTTCAATCTTGTTGAATTTGGGGAGACTTTGTTTGTGACCCAATATGTGGTCTATTTTTTAATATGTCCCATGAGCATCAGAGTGGAATATATATTCCGTGGCTTTGGGATGAAGCGTTCTGAAGATGTCTATTAAGTCCATCTGATCTACTGAGGCATTTCGGATTGCTGTTTCTTTGCTGATTGTTTGTCTAGAGGACTTATCCAGTGATGTCAGTGGTGTATTAAAGTCCCCTACTATGATTGTATTGTTGTCGATCTCTCCTTTGATATCTTCCAGGAGTTTTTTTTATGAATTTGGGTGTTCCTGCATTGGGTGCATATATGTTTACCAGGGTTATATCTTCTTGTTGTATTGATCCCCTTAGTATTATGAAGTGGCGTTCCTTATCTCTTGTTATGCCCTTCACTTTGAGGTCTATTTTGTCCGATATAAGTATTGCTACCACAGCTTTCTTTTCCTTTCCACTTGCCTGAAAGATATTTTTCCATCCCTTCACTTTCAGTCTGTGTGAGTCCCTTCTAATGAGGTGGGTCTCTTGTAGACAGCAGATGTATGGGTCATGTTTTTTTATCCATTCAGCCACTCGATGTCTTTTGGTTGGAGCATTTAGTCTGTTTACGTTTAAAGTTATTATTGAAAGGTACTTGTTTGTAGCCATTTCTTTTTTTGTGTGGCTCTTTTCTTTCTGAGCTTTTCATTTCTTCTTTTTACACCAGTCTCTTTAGCATTTCTTGCATGGCTGGCTTGGTGGTGATAAACTCCCTTAGCCTTTTTTTGTCTGTGAAGCTTCTTATTTCCCCTTCAATTTTGAATGATAGCCTTGCTGGATAGAGTATTCTTGGATTCAGTCCTTTGCTTTGCATCACTTTGTAAATTTCCATCCATTCATTTCTGGCCTGATGTGTTTCTGTTGAGAAATCATTTGATAATCTAATGGGAGATCCCTTGTATGTGACTTTCCTTCTCTCTCTTGCAGCCTTTAAGATTCTCTCTTTGTCCTGAACATTTGCCGTGGTAATTATTATGTGTCTTGGTGTGGGTCTTTTCAGGTTCACCTTGTTTGGGACTCCCTGGGCTTGTGTGACTTTTTTCTTCCCCACCTCAGGGAAGTTTTCTGATATTACGTCTTCCAGTAGGTTTCCTAATCCTTGTTCCTCTTTCTGTTGTTCTGGCACCCCTATTATTCGTATGTTGTTTTGTTTCATGTTGTCCCAAAGCTCCCTTCGGCTCTCCTCCTGTCTTTTAATTTTTTTCTCCAATTGCAGTACAGTTTGGGTGTGTTTTGCTTCCTTGTCTTCTAATTCACTAATTCGGTCCTCCGCTTCTCCTAGTCTACTGTTGATACTTTCAATGGTGTTTTTTATTGCAGCTATATCACTCTTCATTTCTCCTTGGGTCTTACTTAAGTTGTTGATTTTTTCATCTGTTTCTTCTAGCTTCTTGCATATGTTATTGATTTTTTCCTCCCTCCAGTTTATGCACTCTAGGACCCTTATTCTGAATTCTTTTTCTGTCATGGTGCATGCCTCTGTATCACTTAGCTGCTTTTCTGGCTAGTCTCCTTTTCTTTCCTTTGGGGGTTTCTTTGTCTACCCATGTTTGATCTCACTGACATATCTAGACGTTGAGACGTTCAGTGGCTGCTCCCTGGGTGGCAGTTACTCCATGGGCTGTGGTTGCTCTTCGGGCAGTTGCGGTAGCAGCTGCTCCTCAGTTGGCAGCAGCTCCTCTGGTGGGTGCTGTTCACAGCTGTGGTGGCTCTTCTAGCTGGTGGGGGGATGTTTCACGTACAGCTGCTGTTCCTCAGACAAAGGGTGTGGTGCTCAGGAGGCTGCTGTTGCTTGGATCTGCTGCGTTGATTTAAAGGCACAAAATACAACACAACAAGGCACCACGTACCAGGCACTAAACACAAATATATTCACGATATTAATAACCCCAAATAAAGGTGACCACCCGAATTAAGAGAATTAGGGGATAAGGAGGAAAGAAGAGAAAAAGATAAAAGAGAAAAAAGAAAAGAAAAGAAAAGAAAAGAAAAGAAAAGAAAAGAAAAGAAAAGAAAAGAAAAGAAAAGAAAAGAAAAGAAAAAAGAAAAGAAAAGAAAAGAACGGACCAAAAAAGGGAGTGCAAAAATGAAATTGAGAAAATAAAAGAGAGAAAAGAAAAGAAAGAAAAAATAGCGAAAAGAGAGATTGAAGTGGAAAAGGGGAAGAGACTATTTATATGAGGAGAAAAGTCCTATAGAACCGCCACTAATCCCAACAAATTCCAGCAACAGCTCCCTGGAGATGAATGCAAACTAGAAACAACCAATAATATCAAGAGAGGCAAGGGAAAACAGAAGCATAAAAATAACCGGGGGGGATGGGTGGAGGGAGGGGAAAAACCAGCAGAAAAAAATAAAAAGAAAAAGCAAAACAGCCTCACAACCAGTCCTAAAACACACACACACACACACACACACACACACACACACAAAAACAAGCAACAACAACAAAAAAACAATATATTCAACAATCAAGCAAACAGCAACAGAACAATAGAAAGATAAAAGAAGAAGAAAAAAAAATTTTGGATAGTGAAGAAAGATAAGGGGTATGTGTATAAAGATTTAGAGCAGTGGATTGGAAATAGGATATATAAGTAGGGTGAAATTTTGACAGGAGGTAAACAGAAGGAATAGGGAAAATCTAAAGCAGGAATAGGGTAAGAGAAACAGGACAACAAAAGGGGAAAAGTGAGGGAGAGGGTTTTAGCATAGAGGTAAAATTGAGGTAGGGAAAATTGTTGCTAAAGGAACAATGAAAATAGAATGGAGAACACTAATCCCAAAATAAAATAAAGAGAAAATAAAATGGCACTTTAAAAAATGGTAAAATGGTAGCAGTAATAATACTGGTTAAAAATAAGAATGTAGTAATTAAAAGGGTAAAATCAGGTGATGGAAAAAGAAGAAAAAAAAATTGGTGTCTTAGTTAAAAGGTGAAAAAAGAAAAGAAAAACTTTGCAGTAGTGAAGGTCCTTCGGTTCTTTTACTCGTCAGTCTGGCTCGCCTTAGTCCTGCCAGGTATTCAGGAGAGTGTAGAATGCGATACACTGTTCCTCTGTGTTGTAAACCACAGTCCTTATTTTAAAGCAGGCCGTATTTGTTTCCCAGACTGCCTTATTTTGTGTTTAGCAAAGAGTCAGTTTGTGGCTCAGCCTCTGGGTGGCAGTGTTCTGGGGTTGGCCTCTGAGGCTATACGGCTTCTCTATCGCACTTAAAACTGGTTTGGGGAGGCCAACTATCCAGAGCTGTTTCTTTAATCGTTACCCTGCTCTGTGTTGTTGCTGGGATTCTGTCTTGGTTCTTAAACTCTACTGTATTTCAGTTGGGTGCCAAAAACTGACCATAGTACTATAAATGACCTGACCAATATAACAACAGATATTGCTCTTTTTTTTTTTTTTTTAAGTTCAAGATCTAACTGGCTTTATTCAACAATTCATGAATTGGGCAGCATCCCACCTAGTAAATGGAAATGTGCCCTAAGCTATCACTCTTTTAACATGTTCTAGACATTATATTTCTACTGATGTCCTGTAAAATCGAATTAGGTTTTTGGCAAGTACATCAGTTATTTCAACAAATTTTTGACATGTTGCATCTAAGCTATATTTCTACTCTTTTCGGTACCTATCTTTTAACACTCAAGGGCAAACATTAGTATATTAACCATTCCAAGCTTCATGCCACCTGCAAATCCAACAGCCATTCCTTCCAAGTCTTTTTGCACATCAAGAAATGCACTGAATAAGATAGAAATGTGAGGGTTATGGACCAATTCAAAGTTCAGCCCTTGCCCTAGCCAGTTTGGCTCAGTGGATAGAGTGTCAATCCATGAACTGAAGGGTCATGGGTTCGATTCCCGGTCAAGGGCATGTACCTCGGTTGCAGGCTCGATCCCCAGCCCTGGATAGGGACGTGGGAGAGGCAATCAATGTGTCTCTCATTGATGTTTCCCTCTGTTTCTCCCCCTCCCTTCCACTCTCTCTAAGAATCAATGGAAAAATATCCCACGGATGATAATTAACAAACAAAAAAAAAGTAAAGCCCTTGCTCTGGCCAGATGGCTCAGTTGGTTGGAATGTCGTCCCATACACCAAAGGGTTTCGGGTTTGATTCCCAGTCAGGCCATATATCTAGGTTGTGGTTCGATCCCCAGTTGGGGCAAGAATAGCCAATGTTTCTCTCTCACATCGATGTGTGTGTGTTTTTCTCTCTCTCTCCCTTCCACTCTCTAAAATCAATGAAAATATATCCTCCAGTGAGAATTTTTAAAAAATAAAAGGTTAACTGGATCAAAAGAAAGGGTTTTCAAAAACCTCTTTGCAAATTAGATATTACATTTATAACATTATTCAGAGCAGTAACTGAGTATCTTTCACCTCAAAGTAACATCTCATCTTTTACACACTGATAGAATTCTTCCCAATAATCTTTTGTGGTTATATATTTTATCAGATTTTAGATTTATAACCTTTTTAGACTATATATTTTATCAATGAGTTAGATTTTAGATTATAATAAAATCTGATTAAAAGATACCATGGATGCTTCTGGTCAAGGTGAAATAGGTAAATACTGTGTTTGCTTTCTCCAATGACCACATCAAAATTACAAATAAATTATAGAACAATCAACCTGGAAAGCCATCTGAAGATTAGCTGGACAGAATTCCTTTAACTAAGGATATAAAGAAGCCACATTTGGTAGGAGGGGAGGAGACCCACACCACATGTGGGTCTTGAGAAACCTCAGGAGGGATATCTCATCTGCAGGGGTCCCACCTAAGGAGTAAGGGGTCCCAGTCCCACAATGGGCTCTCGAGCCCAGGGTTCCAGTGCCAGGAAGAGGAGTCTCTACAACATCTGGCTTGGAAAATCAGCAGGGACTCTATCCAGATGAGAGTGCTGCTGGAAACCCAGGCATCCTCTTCAAGGGCCCGTGTACAGTCCCAGTTGCCCACACTCACCCTAAACTCCTTTGAACAAACAGTAGTGAAAGGTACCAGAAACATACATAGAGAAACTGAGTTGTCAGACTTCCAGGTGAGGGCTGGAGGGACAGCAGATTGTACCTATGTTGAACCCTCCCCCGACATGGCCTGAAGGTACAGGCGCTTCAGACTTTCTTAAAAATTCTCAAGGATCCTCAGACCCCAGGCAGGCAAGGACTGGCCTCAGAGTACCCTTTACCTCTGGCTTAAAGGCCCCAGCCCCAGCCCCAGCAATGGTGCCAAATCTGAATATTCATTAACATGGTGAACATTAACCTGGTGAACACCGTTTACCTTACCCTGAAACTCCCTGAGACCTTGCCCCACCCAAAGCTCTGGCCATTCCTTGAAGGCAGCCATCTCACTAGTGCTGCAGACTGCCCTAATAACTCTCAAAAGTCCAAAGGGTCTGGGAAGGTGGCTAATGGACACACCATGCCCTGTGCCTCTTGCTGATTGGCCCCAGGACCGCTTTGTAGAGTGGTCAGCCTTGGTTCATCCTGTGGCCTCTCCCACGTGCCTCCAGGCCCACCACAGGCAGCTACCACCTGTGGATCACTTTGTAGCTCCTACCAGGTAACCCAGGGACAAGCACAGGCAGCAGCTGACCTTGGCCTGAACAGGAGCCCCACCCAAGAGTCCTCAAAACCAACATACCTGGTGGCCAGCTTCAGACCACAACAGAGAATCACCCATTAGCTTCACAAACAGCATACCCAAAGGGTAGTCTCAGCAGGCACCAGAGCTTCACTGGGGCAAATCCCACTCCATGCTGTCAGTCCCTGCATAGCAGCTGGTACACTATGATCATGGCTAATCCTTCCAGCCAACCAGTCTGAGGCTCAATCCCCACCCAAGGAACTGCAACCGGAGGACACATACAACCCACATTCTTGGAGCACCCAGCTGAGGTGATCAGAAAGACTGTGCCACTGGGCTCCACAAGACACCTACTATATAAGGACACCCTGCCAAGATCTACCTAATACATAGAAACAAACACAGAGGGGCAGCCAAAATGAGGAGACAAAAAAAACACATCCCAAATGAAGTAAAAGGGAAAAACTCCAGAAAAAGAACTAAACCAAATGGAGGCACACAATCTACCAGATATGGAGTTCAATGAACTTGGGGAAGAACAGACAAAAAGTCTCTACGGGGTTGAACATTTCTTATGTTGAGAGCAGCCTCCCTCATAGCTAGTATTTCACTAAATATGCGGTTAGTCACTACCTAGCCTGCAACTGGTCAGTGAGAAAAATCCAAGTGTTAGATTTGGGGAAACAGGCTGGCAAAGGATAGCTCCTTGATTAGCTGGGTAGCAACAGAGTCAGAATATTCTGAGGTGAAACCACAGAGGCCTCCTGATCAGAGAAAAGGGGATGTGCTTTGGAGGTCAGTGACTGCATTAATCCTTTATCAAGCCAGGTCTACAGGTGATTCTGGGTTTTATTCCTGAAACAGTTTGGAAACTGCTTTTCCAGGCTATGATACTCTGGACATCTCTATCCCTTTCTAGGTAAATTAGCTAGAAGGGATTCCATTATAAAAATTAAGAAACCTTTCATATACACAAATGATAACCAAGTAAGAACTTTATGAGTTTATAAATTTATAAACTAAAAGCATTAAATATTCAGAAAAAAAGATCTAAAGGCCTGTAATAGCAGATAACACCCTAATGTTTAACTCTAAAGAGAAAAGTGGGATTGATATGTACAAGTAAACGAAGGGGTGAGGGAAGGCTTTCCTTTTTCTTCTGTATACATATATTTTACAATGAGAAATAGTCATACAGTACTGGGAATTTATAAACATAATTTAAAATCATGCGTGCAGCACATATACTAAAAGTAATTTTTTTTTTAACTTTAAAAAATTAAAACCCAGAGGTGCCTGTCAACCTAATTGAGAATAATAGTTTTATTGTACTTAACAAACTAAAAACATTCTATGGTTCATATAAACACAATTTCATATATTCTGACTTACATAACATAAAAACTTCATATTACCTTGGAATGGGTAATATGGGTAATATTTTCTAACTATGACCCCAGAGGAGAAAGAAAAAAATAGCAATTTTTAACTAAAATAAAAATTCTAAACCTTAAATAAAGTTCAAAGATGAGCAAAAAACTGGGGAAAATAATCTGAAGCATAATGGCAAACAATATATTGATACTTCCAATATATAAAGAATTCTTACAAATCAATAAGAATCAATATCTTAATTTAAAAATAGGCAAAGAACATTAACAGGTATCTCTTTCTCTCTCTTTCACACATACACACACACACATACACACATGGCAAAAAACATTAAGATGATCAATCTCAGTTTTTTTATCAATCAATAATATCTGGTAATATCGAGTATTAAATATGGTATAAGGACAGCCTCAGACACTAAATTTAGAAGGGCATCCTGGAATACCAACAAAAGTTTAAACATGTGTTCCATAAACAAAGCAATTCTACATGATCTTATACAAATAAACACACAAGGATAAAGACATTCATGCACTATGAAAAATTAAATAAATATTATAAAATCCATAGTGTTTTATGATATTGCAAAACCATGCAGCCAATGCAAATAAAAATGTACCACTTCTGTTAGCATGAAAAGATTTTCTAGATATATGATTGAAAAAGGCAGGCAACCAAGTAGTATGTTCCTATTAGTGTTAAATACAGATTCATTATCTATACAAGCATTTACATAAATATATACACACACATATCTACACACACGCACCATGGCATATATTCTAGAAAACAGGTCTAAAATATTGTATACCAAAATTTTAACAGTGGCTAGTCCAGAATAATACAATCATAGGTGATTTCCACTTTCTTCTTCATACCTTTTGAATAGTCTAAACCCTGTACAAATGAATATGTACAGGTTTTCTGATGAGGAATAGTAATAAATATTTTCATTCTTAAAATAAAGTCACCTTATTAAATACTTTGTGCTGTAATCCTATATTACTATTTTCTTACCTTTAAACCTTCAGCTGGAAGTCTATAACCAAATCTTGCTGGAAGGTCATCAAATGTCTGAGACACATTTTCAAAATTATACTAAATGTAAAATTAGAAACAATCCAGTTACAACCAACTTAAACATCACATCAAAAACAAAAAGTTTATTAAATTATTTGAGTTTTCATTTCCACAATTCTGATTTATTATCACAATTTATTATAAGAAAAATAGTTTTATAAATGCGCATCCACTAAAATAGCAAAGAATACATACAATTTACTACATATACAGCTGCTTAAACTGGATTCTGATTTCATATAATAATTAAACAACAGCAATAATTCTATAACATTAAACTGCCCACTATTTTCTGAGTTTTTCCCACAGACAATACCCTAGCAAGATATTTTCTAGAAAGATTATTTCCCAGCAGGATTCCACTTTATTTTCTCTATATTATAGGGTCTGACTTATTGGAAGAGATTTACAGGATTTCTGGCCCTTGCTATGAAAAATGCATTTTCCCCAAAGCAAGGAAGAGTATCAAATCCTACTTTTAAAGCATTGTTATTTTTTATATAATCTGAACATTTTTATCTAGGGCTAAACAATGAAAGGATTAAACTGAATGAAATACATATATACAGAAAACCTATTTTAACAACTTTCCCCTTCCTTATAGATACAGATTCCTATGCTAAAATATTTATCAGTCCTCTACCAAAACAGAACAAAACAAAACAAGTAAATAGTAAATAAGTAACTTTAGAAAAACAGACAAAACCTGTATGGTGCATTAGAAGTTCAGATAGTTGCCATAAACTGTAGGCAAAAAAAATCGAACATGCCAAAACCGGTTTGGCTCAGTGGATAGAACATCGGCCTGCGGACTGAAAGGTCCCAGGTTCGATTCCGGTCAAGGGCATGTACCTGGGTTGCGGGCACATCCCCAGTAGGAGATGTGCTGGAGGCAGCTGATCGATGTTTCTCTCTCATCGATGTTTCTAACTCTCTATCTCTCTCCCTTCCTCTCTGTAAAAAATCAATAAAATATATTTTAAAAAAATCGAACATATTTGTTTGAATATATATAAAAAGAATGGAACAAAGCAAGACTTTTATGTATAGATAAAAAAGGATAGAAGGATCAAGCAAAACTTAAATATTCATAAACATGGATTAGGTCACACATCCAGGTTGATGGCTATATCATCCCTAAATCAAACACCTACTGGTGATCCCCATTCTAGCTTCATGTGTCATATGCCAGAGACATGCAGATAAATAGCTCTTCAGGTTAACAGCAAGTTACAGCTGTGTTCACATGCAAATACCTCACATCTCTCCCATAGAGCAAGCAAAGGTTGGATCCAGACACCTTCCATCTGTCAAGTCCCCTTGCTAACCTCAGCTCAGACCCTGGTAACCACCCTGTCACCAAGGAAAGCTAATGCAGCAGAGAGAGACTGGACAAACTGATGACAGTAACACAGGACTCAGGCAGTATGGTTCTTACATTCCACTTGTACCCTATCCCAAGTGTCTCAGCATATCCATCTATTCCCTGTACTTCTCACCATATGTTTGTAATTAATTCAATAAACTGTGTGATTCAAGCAACTGAATTTAGTCTCTGAACCTATCCATTGTGTCACCTCTGGAATAGTCAGCCTGGCATTATACTTGGAGGTCAGCGCTGCTTCTGAGTAATTTCCTACTGTAACACTAATTCATCTTTGCAGAGTGCACTAGGATTACAAAGTGCTTTAGAGTCACAAAGTGCTATTATATCCATCACCACATGTATCATTTAATCTCTAAGTAAAAGACCTTTCTTTAATTGATTTAATTGAATTATGATCAGCTCTGTGTTGAATTTGAGAAACTCATTTAACTCTTCCAAAGCCAAAGACACTACTGTAAAATAAAGAAACTGATCTATATCAACATAGATAGACCAAAGAAAAATACAAATGCGTGCAAACAGTACTTTTTTATACTGAAGTACTTTTTTTATCATTTCCTATTATTGAAGAGTTTTACTTTTTTATTAGAAGTTCAGAAATAAAATATCTGCCTTGACCTACATAGTACTTGTAATACTAGGACTTGGAATCAGTTGTGTTATTGAGTGAAACCCATTTTGAAATTACTTTGTCTTTTCTTAATAGCAAAATAAGGATTGCCTCACACTGCCTCTTATAGTCCCACTAGAGGCCCAGTGCACAAAATTTGTGCACGGGTAGGGTCCCTAGTGGCTGCCGGCTGCCAGCAGGGGCCTTCCTTCATTCCGCGCCATCCCCTGTGGTCAGCGCACGTCATAGCGAGCGATCAAACTCCCGGTCAGTCGAACTCCCGAGGGGGCACTTTGCATAATTTATATATATATATATATATATATATTTTTTAGAGGCTCGGTGCACGAAATTCGTGCACTGAAGGGGGGTCCCCCAGCCTGGCCTGTGCCCTCTCACAGTGCGGGAGCCCCACAATCAATCACCCCAAAGAGGTAGGCCTCGCCCACCCATCCGGGGCTCCTCGATAGATTGCCCCAAAGAGGTAGGCCAGAGTTGCGGGACCCGCCTCCGCACTGGGCACACAGCTTCAAGCCTCTGCCCACCCATGTGCACATGCAGCCCCGCCCACCCACATGTGCCCACTGCACACACAGCCTCCTGGAGATTGCTCATTACAGCATGAGGGCATCACCGCATGAGGGTGTCACAACCACATAGGCTTTTATTAATAGGATAGATAAATTGTTTAAAAAAAAAAAACAGTTCTTATCATGAATACGAGAAATGGAAACATCTTTAGCACAAAGTGCTTAACATTTTTACTACTGAGGGGAGACTGCTGCTCCTGAAATTAAAGCATGTTCACTATTAAAATGTTTGAATTAGAAAATAAAGTCACTCCTCTCAGGAATCCCATCTGCAGTGATTACCACGTATAACAGTTTTAATACACATATTTTGAAAAGGTCTTTTCCTAAACCAATTCTCCTCTTTGACAGCAGCCTTAATAGAAAGTTTCATTTAATTTAGAAAGTAACAATTATTGAGCATTTATGACATCAGTGTTAGGTCGGAGAGAGCCCAGAATCGGATACATGCAGACATGTGATGAGATAATGGACTCCCCCTGGCATGTCTAGCAGATCAGCATGCCAGACACAGATACTGGCTTCTCCCTGAATCAACACTGACCCCCACACAGATACTGACTCCTTCCTGAACACCTTGCTGATCCCCTGAAGCTGAAACTTCCCCAACTGAATACCTCAGCTCATGTCCCCACCCCTCACCCAACCACAGTATAAAAAAAGCACCCCCCTCCCTGTTGGCGTGAATCCACGTGCCCTGTCCTTGGGGGTACATGGGTCTCCCGGGGACGCAGAATAAACTTTCCTTCCTTCCTTTCTTTTGATTCACTCGACTCTTTATTTCTTATGCCGCCTCCTGAGCCACCTAACCTAACAATCATAAACACTTAACAGGTATTCACTTATTTAATTCTTACAACAACCCTATAAAGTCAGTCACTATTATCTTCATCCTCATTTTAGAGAGAGACCACAGATGTTGAAAATAACTGGCTCTAGTAAATTAGAGGAACCAGGATTCTAATTTATGCAGTCTGGCCCCAGAACCCTGGCTCTTAACCCATTGCCCTACATTGTCTCTCATACAGTCTCCTTTTCATAAAAAGTAAAGTGAGACTTAAGAGACGTTAAATTTAGCTCAGATTCTAACTCAACTGCTAGAGCTACCATGCTGTGTAATCCAATCCATTCACACCACTGGGTGCTACTCTCCTATTCTGCCCATTGGCCCGCACAAGCACCTACCAAGCAACGAATTCTGTCCCTGACAAATCTCTTCAACAGAATCAAAAAGCAGATTGGGAGTAAACCAAAACTGGGTTGTTTGACTCGCTCTAAAACAATATAAGATGGATACTACTTCTCAATAAAATCATGGCCCTACTCAAAGCTAACAAGTCACTTGTAGCTTATGAGCCTCAGAACATTCAACCTTGATCTGGTTATCTCTAAAGTGTCATGCCCCTGCCAATTCTAAGGTTCCATGTTTCTATATATAAACCTACATAATAATTTCACATTTCCTTTGGATCAAAGGAAAGAGAAACGAGATAAGAGATGAAAAGAAAATGAATTGCTAACAGAAACAACAACAATCTGAAGTACCAAGGAATGAATACTACTAAAAGAAAACATAAAAGAACTAAATATCCAGTGAAAAGCTATTTATCAGTTCAAAGATTTACTGAATTCCTACTGTGTAACTTGCTCTAGGCATGAGACATAAGGTTTAGTAAGACAGTCCTGACTTCCAGGTACTCATGATCTAGGGAGCTTACTGACTAGCTAGCAACACACTATAGTGGCATCTCCAATAGTCTCTTCTATTTTTGGCATTTGAATTCTCCCATTTAACTGTTAATATCCTGACAACAGTACAGCTGTCAGGATATTAACAGTTAAATGGGAGAATTCAAATGCCAAAAATAAAATCATCTGGCATACAAATAGCAAGACTAAAACTGACTTTATCATTTCAAAGGCTGAATACTCATACTTATCCCAAAATGGAATTAGAATCAATCTTTACCAACTTATTGAAATCTGTGTTGCTGCAAACTCAGATTTCAAGGATATTCTCATTCAATTAAAAGGAAGAACTAATATTTTCTACCTCTTGACTCACTTCTTTTGAATAACTGTGTTACCACATCCAGTTCCTCAGTCTTTACAACCCACTCCCCTCCAACTATCTCTGTACTCATGTCAGCCTTCCATCTTTTAGTGTCAGCACAAAGGCCAGATTTAAGCAACTCCCATTCTCCTCCTCCTCCTCCTCCTCCTCCTCCTCCTCCTTCTCCTCCTCCTCCTCCTGCCATGAGCAACTCCCATGCTCACAGTTCCTTCACCAGATAGCATCATACATTTCTCACTTACTTGCCTAAAGCACAGGGAACACTGATGGCAAGAACTGATTGTTCTTCTGTACTTAATATTTTGTTCTATCTCTATTAAAAAATTCACCTTGGGCAGTCTCATACATTGCTCAAGGGAGTGAGTGAAGGATGAAGAGAATGATAATTAGAAATGCAGATAAAACAGATAAAACATTTACTGTGTGTCAGATACTGTTCTAAGCAGTTTGCCTTACTTAATCATCACTATAACACCTCAGCATATAAATGAAGGAACTGAGGCACTTACAGTGGCTAAGTAATTTGATCAAGATCACACAGTGGGGTACATCTACACAACGGAATACTACACTGCTGTAAAAAAGAAAGAACTCTTACCATTCACAACAGCATGGATGGACCTGGAGAGCATTATGCTAAGCAAAATTAACCAAGCCAGAGAAAGATAAATATCACATGATCTCACTCATCTGTGGAATATGTTGAACAACATAAACTGATGGGAAAAAAATAGATATAGATATAGAGACAGAGAAGCATCAAACAGACTGTCAAACTTCAGTGGGAAGGAAAGGGAGGGTGGGTGGTAAGAGATCAACCAAAGGACTTATATGCATGCATATAAGCATAACCAATGGACAAAGACACTAGGGGGGTGAGGGCATGTGCCTGGGGGTGGGGTTGGCTGGGGAGAGGTCAATTGGCAACCGGTTGGCGACTGCTGCTTTAAACAATTAAAAAAAAAAAAATCACACAGCGGTTCAGTTCCCAGAGCAGTCCACAGTCATTTAACCCATCATAGCTGAACCATAGAGTAACAATCCACTTCAGGTAAAAAGGAAAGAAAGACAACAAGGAGTGGCAGACATTAGAAAGAATAGAGAGAAGAGGAAGATGGGAGGAGGAAATGAAAGAAATCAAAGGAAAAAGGTAGACAACAAGAACTTCACCATTCATACATCCTCTACCTCATTTCAAGTTATCCCAAAAATATTCCAAGCATTTTGGGGACTAATTTGGAGGATAGATTTGAATAATAATGAACTCTTAATTCTGCTTCCATTCCAACTTAAAAAAAAATCCACTTTTCTAGAAAATAATCTAATCAGCCAGTTCTCTCCTAAAGAGGGAAACAGAGGGTAAGAAATCTCATAGGAATTAGAATTGCTATGCCTTCAAAAGATAAGGTATAGAAACCAGCTTCGTTTTCTCCCAGGCTCTACACTGATCCTAGACCATAAGTGCTACAGTATGCAGACACATGGCTGAGGACGACATCAAGCTTTGATCAGCAACAATTCCAACCCTTCTATTTCTCACCTAATGTCACTAAGCAAAAAGTGAAAACAGTAAACCTTAGCACAGTACCTAGAGTATAGATGTGCATGGGTACACACATGCACACACACAGTTAATTCTTCTCTTTCAAGCTTCACAGAAATTAGAAATAGAAAACAGATACACTTCCCAGTTTAGAGGATAGTAAGACGCCTAGAAAGGACACCAAAGGTTTTGAGGAGCAATGTTCTCTAAAAATCTTTTCTAGCCATCATTACAGATAATACCATTGTGCTTTTTTTCTGGCTCATTAACATTAATTTTAGCTTAATATTTTCTTTGTTAATCCTCACCAGAGGATTTTTTTTCCCCATTGATTTTCAGAGAGAGTGGAAGGGAGGGGAAGAGACAGAAACAACATCAGTGGGTTGCCTCCCACGCATGCATGGGGATCCAGCCTGCAACCTACATATGTGCCCTTGACCAGAATTAAACCCAAGACCCTTCAACCCACAGGCTGACCATCTAACCACTGAGCCAAACCAGGTAGGGCAGTTTAATATTTTCTATAGACATCTTGTACAATTTTAAAAAATAACATTATTAAAGTCATTACATATATACTAATTATCAAGAAAAACAGTAAGATTCTAGAAATACACAGCATTTAGCTATACATGCATATGAGCACTCTTGGGAGCATGCACACTTGCAAGAATAACAACATCTATCAGGTATTTACTGTACATTAGATCTTACGTTAGATATTCAGCAGTAAAAAGATGAGTAAGGTCCCCCCCTTTCAAGTAACAACTATGTGTATGTGCCCATATATTTTTAGGTAAACACCTTATAAAATTCTACCATTTAGGACTTTTAAAGCTTTTCTTTAAGGGATGTTTTTAGACATGAATAAATTTTACAATACTTACTGCTAAAATGTCTGCTTCTACAGGCAGTAGGTTTAAAAATGCAAACAACTGCACAGTCAAGATGGTATAGATTTGTGTGGCCGACAGCATGAGCATCCCTATGGAGAGCAGCATCTCGCTGTCAAATCACCTGGAAGATAAGCAGGTAAATAACAATGAACTCTGGTGCTTTGTCCCTGAAAATAAGTGACTTGCTATATTCATTCCTGATATCCAAAAATATCTCTTTTAATTATGATGATGAAAACATTAAAATTAAACATATTTCAAAAGCATGGATTTACACAGATTTGAATATTTAGGTAAACACCCAAGGTTAGTCAAAACTTACAAAACTCATGGTGATTAAGTTCTGTGTTTTAACCACAAAAAAAAATCTTCCCATAGTTGTTGCTTTACAGTACAACTCATCTACTAATTCAATTTGGGGAAAACTAGGTTTCAATCCAAATAATGATTTAAAAACTCACAAGCACCTTTGCTTTAAATTTTTTACAATTTTAAGAAATTTTTATAATTATTTAAATATAATTGATAAATTCACATTTAATTTACTTTTTATTTATTCTTGCACATTGTGCCTATAGATAATGTAAAAAAAAAACACATAAGTAATACTTTTGCCCCTTCTCTCCTAATATATACATTTTTCTGTTTCTACATCCTAATAGCTCTACATCCTAAGAGCAATAGTGCAGATACCTCTCCCAACCTCATGCAATTCTCTACATGAGTCCCTACCTATCTCACAGCAAAAAGATATCATGAAAGGACTAAATGTTAACCAAGCTGAGTTCAAAATTCTCATCAGTAAGCCTCAACCAACTATATAGCATACTTAAAGGTGAGCATAAAGTTTGCCTTTATAAAGAATTACTTCATTAAATACCACCAACTCATGTAATAACAACTGTGATGATGACTACTGTTGGTAAGGAGACTACCACAGACTCAAACTGGTTCTATAACAAGCACTGAAAGAGAAATATCTCTGAATAATTTGTGAACTACCACCTTACAAACCCATTAATATCAGAGATGAAATAATGATGAAAACCTATTAAATGTATAGATTTGTTCCACAGAGACAGAAAGCAGATTAGTGGTTGCCTGTGGCTGGGGTTAAGAATTAAGGGAGGGGATGGACAGATACGAACAGGGTTTCTTTGCAGGGTGATAAAAGTGTCCTAAAATCAGATTGAGGTGATCGATGCTCAACTGAATAAATATACTAAGTCACTGCACTGTTCATTTTAAATGGGTAGATGTTATAGTGTATGAATTATATCTCAATAAAGCTGCTTTTAAAATGTATAGATTTGTTTTAATCCTCACCCGAGGATATTTTTCCATTGGTTACTAGGGAGAATGGAAGAGAGAAGGAAAAACAGAGAGAAATATTGATGTGAGAGAAACACATGGATTGGTTGCCTCCTGGTTGTTGGCAGGAGCCCCAACCAGGGCATGGGCGGGGGAGGAGCCTGCAACCGAGGTACAGGCCCTTTACCTGAATCGAATCCCGGACCCTTCAGTCCGCAGGCCGACGCTCTATCCACTGAGCCAAAATGGTTAGGGTAAAATGTATAGATTTATTGATATTGGTTTCTTAGGTAAAGTACATTTTATAATATACCCATGTGCAGAAAAAAAGCTAACATAACAGGCCTGAGGCTGCTATCCTTAGAAAGGTCTCCTTGTAATGCTGGCCCTTCACTGGCACCTGGGAACTTAGATTTCAGAAGGGCTCCTATCATACCCTGATAAGAACAGCTCCTTGTGTCTAAACTCTGCCTAAACTTTCTTTCCAGGGATCTGAAATTTTGGTACATGCTAGGCTACATGAACAGCATCCAGTGTAAACCATAGGAACTGTATCTATGAGCTTTCCCAGCAGACATTTCCAAATCCTATCTAATAAAAGAGTAATATGCAAATTGACCATCACTTCAGAATAAAGATGGCGGTACCCACAGTCAATAAGGAGGGAATATGCAAATTGATGCGACAAAGATGGCGGCAGCCAGAATGGGCAGGGGGCTTGGCTTCCTCCGTCACCTCAGTGACGGAGGAAGCCAAGCCAGCTGGAGCGGAGCAGGCCAGAGCACAGCACAGCAGGCAGGGGGCTTGGCTTCCTCCATCGCCCCAGCAACCAAGGAAGCCAAGCCAACCGCAGCACGCATGGGCAGGGTGCTTGGCTTCCTTAGTCGCAGGGACAGCCACTGTGGCAGGCCAGATTGACGTCCTCCTGGCAGCGCCATGGGGGTTTGTGGATCTGTGCAGCCATAGGCCTCTGGTGCGCGCATCCTCTCCTGCCCCTTGGCACGCAAACGTACCCCAGCGCACTGTCACCCACGCACGCCCGCAACAGTCCCGGATCATGGCACACGCAAGTTCCCCCCAGCCCCTCTGCTGCACTTCCATCAACTCCAGCATGCCTACGTCCCCCACAGGACGTGCATACATCCCCTCCGGCACGCTCAGGTCCTTTGGAGAGTATCTGGGTGTTCTCCAAAATCTTTTCTAGCCATGATTACAAATAAGACCATTGTGCTTTTTTTCTGACTCATTAACATTAATTTTAGCTTAATATTTTCTTTGTTAATCCTCACTAGAGGATTTTTTTTCCCATTGATTTTCAGAGAGAGTGGAAAGAGACAGAAAAAGAGGAAGAGACAAAGGGTGCTGGGGGGTGGGTGCCTGTGAGATGACAGTAAGAGGGCGGAGTGGTGATGCCCTGTTCCCGCGGAGGACAGTGCAACGACAAGATCACCTCCATGGGACTAATGCAGGTGCTGAGGCAGGAGCAGGTGTGGACAGACACACATGGTGGGCGCGGGCAGCCCTCACTGAGGTGCCTTTGGTCAGCGTTCAAGATCAGGAACCCAGAGGAGGCGAGGAGTTCCATCCTCTCAGTGAAACGGTTGGATAGCTGGGGCAACTGCAGAGGAGGAATGTGCACTTTGGGTGCCGGCACCCATGAGCAAAGGAGCATAGGGTCAAGTCCAGAGGAAACCAGATGTGAGCTTTGAGTCCTCCTCCAGTGGAGTCACACAGAATATGCTTAATTCCTCATCAGTGATTTATGACAACACTAGAGGTCCGGTGCACAAAATTCGTGCATGGGAGGGGAGGGGGGCCCCCTCAATCCGGCCTGCACCCTCTCCAATCCGGAACCCCTCGAGGAATGTCCTACTGCTGGTTTGTGCCCACACTTTTAACAGATGACAGCTCCATTGTTGTTTCTGACTGAGCCTCACTCGCCTGGGACCTAGCGCACTTCTGCCGGGCAGCGGGTGACAGGATGTGCTTTCCCGAGTTAATGAGAGAAAACATTAATTCTCCCGCTGCCCGCAAAGGTGGAAAGTGCAATGGGGAGACATGTGAGGAGTGAGTGAGGTTCCCTGTCTGGGGGTTCCAAATACGCCGTTGGTTCCTGCTGACTAGAGATATACAGGGTGTCTCCCAAAATGTATACACATTTTGAATACCTACTAATTCCAATGGGTTTAAGCATGGAAAGAAAGAAACAACAATGGACCTGTGCACTGGGGGGGGGGGGGGGGGCGGTGTACCTCAGCCCAGCCTGTACCTTCTCCAATCTGGGACCCCTCGGGGGATGTCCGACTGCCGGTTTAGGCCCGATCCCTGTGGTCAGGCCTAAACCGGCAGTTGGACATCCCTCTCACAATCCAGGACTGCTGGCTCCCAACTGCTCGCCTGCCTGCCTGCCTGATTTCCCCTAACTGCTTCTGCCTGACAGCCTGATCACTCCCTACCCACTCCCCTGCCAGCCTGATCCATGCCTAACTGCTCTCCTGCTGGCCCGATCGCCCCTAACTGCCCTCGCCTGCTGGCCTGGTCCCTCCCAACTGCCTTCCCCTGCTGGCCAGATCACCCACAACTGCCCTCCCCTGCGGACCATCTTGTGGCAGCCATCTTGTGATCACATGGGGGTGGCCATCTTGTGCGAGGGTGTGATGGTCAATTTGCATATTACCTCTTTATTATATAGGATTTACCATACAAAATTATCAACTAAAAATTAGCCTGCTATATTTGTGCAAACATTTAATTAAATCACCCCTAATGCTTTGGCAGGACTAGACCAAATGATTTTGCAGGCCTTATATGGCCTGCAGGCTGGACGTTTCCACCTCTGGTTTAGAGGAAAAATAACTCTAAAAATAGGAATAATAACCACAACAGCTGTTACAGATCACTTGTACTTAGAGTAACAAGCATTGTTCTAAGCATGTTATTGAATTAAAGTCATCTAATCCTAACAACTCCCTATAAGGTAGGTATCATTTCATAGATGGAGAAAATGTGCTGTTAAATATGCGCAAGGTCAAACAATAAATAACGGCAGAACCAGGATTCAAACCAAGGCTGTGTGCCTCCAAAGGCCACACTCTTGGGTAGAAGTTAGGAGTTGCCCAAGGCATAGAGATTTAAAAAGCACTAACAATCACTGATTTTAATGTAAAAATGAAAATTAAAATGAGAAGAGACTAGAGAAAACTCTGAAGAATATCAAAATTTAAAAGTAGGGGAAGAAAGCAGAAAAAAGGAGAGAAAAATACTGATTTCACCAAAGTAAAGAAAGAACTTTTGAGATAAATGTGAGGAAAAGAAAGGCAGCCAATGAAGTAAATGTTGGAAAAGAGGCAAAGGTACAAAAATTTTCCATTTCAGGATCTGTCCAATCAAAACAATTCCATTCCTCTGTAGTCTATATGTACCCTTGCTCTGACTAACTCTTTATTTTTAAGAATGCACTGTGCTATTGCCAGCTCTGTATCTTTATTCATGTATCATCTAGAAATTAAATACACTTTTCTCTACCTTCAAAGGAAAATTTAGGAAAAAACTAAGAATCCTATGAAGTTGTATGCAAATTTTTGTATGTATAAGTATATGCGGTTTCTGTTAAAGAGATCCATCATTATTAACACATTCTCAACAAAAGCACAAAAGGTTTTTTTTGTTGTTAAATCTTTCCTTCTCAAAGAAGTCTTCTGGAGACAAAGGTTAACAAGCTTAAATCCTTTCTTTTTTTTAATCATCATTGCAAGATATGTTTATTGACTTTTAGAGAGAGGAGGGAGTGGGGAGAGAACATCAATCGGTTGCCTCCCATACACACCCCAACAGGGGATCAAACCTGAAATCTAGGTATGTGCCCTGACTGGGAATTGAACCCTCAACTTTTTGTTGTACAGGATGTCACTCCAACCCACTGATACTATCTCATTCCCATATAAAAGGTGTTGGCAGCCTTGTCAAAAATCATTTGAACATATATGTAAGGATATATTTCTGGATCCTCTATTACATTCCACTGGTCTATATGTCTGTTTTTATGCCAGTAACATATTGTTTTGATTACTATAGGTTTTTGCTCTTTGTCAATATTGTTTTGTCAGTATTGTTTCCCTTGAGATTCCAAATGAATTTTAGGATGAATTTTTCTATTTTAGCAAAAAAATGTCTTTGGGATTTTAATAGGGATTACATTGATTCTCTAGATTGCTTTGGACAATACTGATGTCTTAACAATATTAAGCCTATCAATCCAAGAACATAGGATGTCTATCCATTTATTTGTACCTTCATTAATGTCTTTCAGCAACATAATGTAGTTTTCTGTGTACAAATCTTCTGCCACCCTAGATAAATTCATTCCTAAGTATTTTTTTCTTTTTTATGCTATTGTAATGTTGTAGGCATCTGGACAGACATGAGCAGAGCACAGACAATGGGCCAAGTACAAAAGGTCAACCAAGGTGGAAAGCCCCAAGTGCCTAAGCAGCAGACAATCAATCAATTGTAGGGTGGAACCTCTCCCTCAGGGTGACTTTTCCTCCCCTAGCATAACACTGGTCATGCAGTTTGGACCCCTGTCCTTTCCTCCCTAGAGATAACATCTATGCCTCAGTTGTATTTCAGCTCTGTTGGGGTGTTTCTCTGCATCTAGAAGGGTTCGGGAATCTGGAGAAGGGGCTGTGAGTACATTAATAAAGAGACTAGATATGAAATATAAATTTGGAAGGCATTGTGGGGAGCCAGAGGAGACCTAGCTTCAGTAAGCAAGTTCTTCAAATCTCTGGACCCCTAGCTTTTTATTAACACAAATTGCCCTAAAGCAAAGCAGATATACATATCTAAGGTAAGGTTTTGGTATACAGTAGGCATTGTCAGGTTGAGGGAACTGCCTTCAGCTGTTCCAGTAGCAGGCAATAATATATGCAAGTCTTTAGGTTGGGGGAAATGCTTTCAGCTATTCCAGCAGGCAATAATATGTATCTTCACCACTGCTAAAGCCTCAAGGTCCACCAATCTTTTGATGAACTTTTTGCATTTATGACCTACTGGAATTAGCCCCCAGCACAGCTCCAGGCCTAGATAAGCACAAAACCAGCCTCAGGACCAATTGCATTTAATAATGACCCCCTACCCTACTGCCTGCCAATCAATCAGTGGAGAACACAACCCTGAAAGGACAAAGCTGCTGAATATTCTATTAAGATTTTCTCTTAGGACCTCCCCTAAAATTTCCACCCTTAAAACCCTGAGGCTGAAGGACCCAGTGCACTCTCTACCCCCACTCGCAGCACACCCCTGCCTTTGCCTTTCCCTCCCTCTTCCTCTTCCCCTCCCGCCAAGCATAACACCATTAGCTTCCTCACTCCCAAGCTCCAAGGGCCCTTCCTTTACCTCTATAACTTGTTTCCTAAACCCACTTCTTCTAGGAATGATTTCTTCTTCAGCTGTGATTTTATAAATAAACTAGTGGCCCGGTGCATGAAAATCATGCACAGGGAGGGGGGTCCCTCAGCCTGCCTGCACCCTCTCCAATCTGGGACCCCTTAGGAGATGTCCAACTGCCAGTTTTAAACCGGCAGTCAGACATCCCTCTGACAACTGGGACAGCTAGCTCCTAACTGCTCACCTGCCTGCCTGCCTGATTGCCCCTAACCACTCTGCCTGCCAGCTTGATCACCCCCAACTGCCTCCCCCTGCTGGCCTGATCGCCCCCAACTGCCCCCCATGCCAGCCTGCTCACCCCAACTTCCCCCCCCCTTCCAGCCTGATCACAGTCAGCTGCCTCCCTGCTGGCCTGCTTGCCCCCAACTGCCCCCCTGCTGGCCTGCTCGCCCCCAACTGCCCCCCACTACTGGTCTGCTCGCCCCAAACTGCCCCCCTGCCAGCATGCTCTCCCCCAACTGCCCCCACCTGCCAGCCTGCTTACCCCCAACTGCCTCCCCTGCTGGCCTGATTGCCCCTAACCGCCTCTGCCTCAGCCCCACCACCATGGCTTTGTCTGGGAGGATGTCCAGAAGGTCCTCCAGAAGGTCTCCTGGTCTAATTAGCATACTCTTTTATGAGTATACTAGAGGCCCAGTGCACAGATTCGTACACCGGTGGGGTCCCTCGGCCTGGCCTGTGGGGATCAGGCCAAAACTAGCTCTCTGACATCCCAGATTGCGAGAGGGCAGTTCTTGGGTGATGCAACCCGGAACTGGGCTCCCTCCTCTCTAGTTCCAGCTGCATCACCAGAGAACCGCAGCTGCCAAGTCACCGCAGCTCAGCAGTTCCTGCATTAAGCGTCTGCCCCGTGATGGTCAGTGCACATCATAGCTACCGGCCAGCCAGTCAGCCAGTCGGCTGGTCGCTTAGGCTTTTATACATATAGATGTTCTCTAACAGTTTGGGTCTTGGCTCTGAATTCTTTCCTAGCCAGAACCCAAATACCAAGGTTGCTAAACTCAAGTTTGATCTGACCCCACCAGTCAGACACCTGGTGCAGTTCCTGCCGCCTACAACAGTAAACAATATTGTTTTCATTTATTTCCTTTGGGATTGCTCAGTTAGTATCTGGGAATGGAACTAAACTTTGCATGTTAATTTTACATCCTGCAATTTTTCTGAATTCATTTATTAGTTCTAATAAAATTTTTTGTGAAATCTTTATATGTAAGATCATGTTGTCTGTGAACAGAAATAATTTTACTTCTTCCTTTCCTATTTGAATGCCATTTATTTCTTATTCTTGACTAATTTATCTGGCTAGGACTACCAGTAGTCTGATGAATAGAAGTGGTAAAGACAGGCCTTCTTGTCTTGTTCCCGATCTTAAGGAAAAGCTTTCAGTCTTTCATGACTGAGTATGATGTAAAGTGTGGGTTTTTCATATATGACCTTTATTATGATAAGGTCATATGATAAGGTCCTTTCTTTAATTTGTTGTATATTTTTTTATCATAAAAAAAGTATTAAATTTTGTCTAATGCCTTTGCCTTTTCTGCATTGAGATGATCATGGGTTTCTTCCCTTCAGGTTGTTAAATGGTGTATTACACCAATTACTTTTCATATGTTGAACCATCCTTGCATTCTAGCAATTAGCCCAACTTAGTCATTTCCTGTTTAATTTGGTTTGCTAGTACTTGTTGAGGATCTTTGTATCACTATTCTTAAGAAATACAAGCATACCTTGGAGAGGTTGTCGGTTGATTCTAGAGGACTTGAAATAAAGTGAATATCAAAATAAAGCAAGTCACACAAATTTTTTGATTTCCCAATGCATATAAAAATTACGTTAACACAATACGGTTGGCTATTAAGTGTTCAATAGCATTATTTCTTAAAAAAATGTATATACCCTGATTTTAAAATATTTTATTGCTAAAACTACTAATCAGCCTAGCCTGCATGGCTTGGTGGTTGAGTGTCAACCTATGAACTAGAAGGTCACAGTTTAATTTCCAGTTGGGGCAGATGCCCGGGTTGTAGGCTCAATCCCCAGTGTGAGGCATGCAGGAGGCAGCCAATCAATGATTCTCTCTCATCATTGGTGTTTCTAACTCTCTCCCTCTTCCTTCCTTTCTGAAATCAATAAAAATATATTTTTTAAAATGGTAATCATTTGAGCCTCCAAAAAGTCATAATCTTTCTGCTGTTGAGTGTCTTGCTTCAATGTTGATGAAAACACAGTAACTGTCAAGTGCAATAAAGCAAAGCACAATGAAATGAGGCATGCCTGCATTGGTTTGTAGTTTTCTTTTCTTGTAGTGTCTTTGTCTGGCTTTGGTATCAGGGTAATGCTGGCCTTATAGAATGAGCTAGGAAATGTTCCTTCCTCTTCAATTTTTGGAAGACTTTAAGAAGGAGTGCAGTTAATTGTTCTTTAAGTGTTTGGTAGATTTCACCAATAGAGCCATCTTATCCTGGGCTTTTCTCCTTGGGAGGGTTTAGATTAATTCAATCTCCTTATTAGTAATAGGTCTATTCATATTTTCTATTTCCTCATGATTCAGTTTTGGTGGGTTGTGTGTTCCTCATCATTGATCCATTTCATCTAGGTTATCCAATTTTTTGCTCTACAATTGTTCATAGTATTCTTTCATAATCGTTTTTTATTTCTGTAACATCTGTAGTAATGTTCCCCTTTTCATGTCTAATTTTAGTTGCATCTTCTTTTTTCTTAGTAAACATAGCTATAGGTTTATTAATTTTGTTGATCTTAAAAAAAAAAAAAAAACAACTCTTGCTTTTGTTAATTTTCTCTTGGCCTCATTTTTGAGAATCTGAGCACCCGGGGTGGCACATATGATTATTGTATGACAAGAGCATAAATGCCAGTTACTCATCTAATGATGATCTGGTAATTGCAAAATTTAAAAACTTCCCCAAGCATCACAGCAAATTCTAACTTCACATTTAAATATGTGACAATACCATACAACTCATCTATAGAAAATTATATTCTAAAACTTCAATTTACATATGGGAATGCATTTAATAAGTATTTAAGAACAACATTACTTTCAAAAAATTCCTTTCCAAGTAATTTTTCATTCTGAAGATGACTCACATTCTGACATTAACTAGTTCTGTGCTAAATAACACTAATGAAACAGCTAAGCATCTCCATTAGAAAGCCTCTGAACAAGTTCATATTCCATTAGTTGTTAAGCTGCATTCCTAAGCATAACAGGCATTTCAAAACTGAACCAAATTACTCCACTGCTAAAATAATGGTAATCTTTTCCTAGTTTGCAAAAAAGATTAAATGGATAGTAATTTAAATTTGTTCTTCTCCATGAATGTATCTTATACAATATGCATCGAAAGAATAAAAAAATAAATTAATTTATAAAAAGAATACATACTGTAGCAAGCACTAACAGAAAAAGTATGAACAGCTAGTTTTAGTGTAACATTTTTAGTGTATTACTAAAACTATTTTAGTGTAACATTTATAGTAGCCAAATCACATTTCATTTAATAGGTCGCTTTTCTTATAAATGTGCTCATGGTCATATATGTGTATTACTTATATATGATACTGCAACATTCCTCTAAAATAGTGTTCTCAACTCATACAATAACTGAATATATCAATAACTTCATAGTGTTCCTTAAAAAACATCATTGACTTCTAAGAGTTCTAACAACTGGAACAACTAACATATACTACAGGGTGGGACAAAAGTAGGTTTACAGGAGAAACCAAGATGGCGGCATAGGTTAACGCCGGAGATTGCTGCCTCGAACAACCACTTCAAAAAACAACTAAAAGATGGAACGGACATCATCCAGAACCACAGGAAGGCTGGCCAAGTGGAAATTCTACAACTAGGAGGAAAGAGAATATCATACCCAGACTCAGAGGAGGCGCAGTGCTGAAGTGAAATACTAAGGTGCGGAGTGCATGCGGAGCGGGCTGGAGGCAGAGGACGCAGTTGTTGTTTTCAATCGGGAGGGAGTTTCTGACTCTGAACTCCAGATCCGGGCGAGTCTCTAGGGACCCAGACTCAAACGGGAGAAGCGGGACTGTCTGGCTTCGGTCGGAACTTGAAGGCAGCTTTCTCTCCGAGGTTTGCAGCGGTTGCTGGGACTCTGTGAGGCAGAGCCCCTAGGGACGGAACTGAGAGCAGCCATAACTGCCCTCTCCGGCCCGACCTGTAGATCCCTGGGGACCCGCCCCGCCCAAGCCCTGCGCAGAGCCATTTGCCAGATAGCCTCAGGCAAATGCTAGATTAGCACCGCCCTAGAGATCCAGCACAGAAGCTCTCCCACTGCAGACACAACGGACTCTCATAGCCAGTTAGGCTGGAGGTCAAATCACCCCCGGTATTGCCGACAACAATCAAGGCTTAACTACAACAAGACTGCGCACAAAGACCACTAGGGGGTGCACCAAGAAAGCATAAAAAATGCGGAGACAAAGAAACAGGAAAAAACTGTCAATGGAGGATATTGAGTTCAGAACCACACTTTTAAGGTCTCTTAAGAACTGTGTAGAAGCCGCCAATAAATGTAGTGAGATCCTCAAGAAATCTAATGAGACCCTCGATGTTATGATAAAGAATCAACTAGAAATTAAACATACACTGACTGAAATAACGAATACTATACAGACTCCTAACAGCAGACCAGAGGAGCGCAAGAATCAAGGCAAAGATTTGAAATACAAAGAAGCAAAAAACACCCAACCAGAAAAGCAAAATGAAAAAAGAATCCGAAAATACGAAGATAGTGTAAGGAGCCTCTGGGACAGCTTCAAGCGTACCAACATCAGAATTATAGGGGTGCCAGAAGATGAGAGAGAGCAAGATATTGAAAACCTATTTGAAGAAATAATGACAGAAAACTTCCCCCACCTGGTCAAAGAAATAGACTTACAGGTCCAAGAAGCGCAGAGAACCCCAAAAAAAGGAATCCAAAGAGGACCACACCAAGACACATCATAATTAAAATGCCAAGATCAAAAGACAAAGAGAGAATCTTAAAAGCAGCAAGAGAAAGAAACTCAGTTACCTACAAGGGAATACCCATACGACTGTCAGCTGATTTCTCAACACAAACTTTGCGGGCCAGAAGGGAATAGCAAGAAATATTCAAAGTGATGAATACCAAGAACCTACAACCAAGATTACTTTATCCAGCAAAGCTATCATTCAGAACTGAAGGTCAGATAAAGAGCTTCACAAATAAGGAAAAGCTAAAGGAGTTCATCACCACCAAACCGGTATTATATGAAATGCTGAAAGGTATCCTTTAAGAAGAGGAAGAAGAAGAAAAAGGTAAAGATACAAATTATGAACAACAAACATGCATCTATCAACAAGTGAATCTAAGAATCAAGTGAATAAATAATCTGGTGATCATAATAGAATCAGGGACATAGAAAGGGAATGGACTGACTATTCTTGGGGGGGAAAGGGGTGTGGGAGATGCGGGAAGAGACTGGACAAAAATCGTGCACCTATGGATGAGGACAGTGGGTGGGGAGTGAGGGCGGAGGGTGGGGCGGGAACTGGGAGGAGGGGAGTTATGGGGGGAAAAAAGAGGAACAAATGTAATAATCTGAACAATAAAGATTTAATTAAAAAAAATAAAAATAAATAAAAAAATAAAAAAGTAGGTTTACAGATGTGAGTATGCAAAACACAGAGTTTATTCTTCTATTATTATTTGTTAATTATTATTTTCCATACAATTATAAGCCTACTTTTGCCCCCACCCAGTATAGTTAAATTCCAAAAAAGCATAGTTTTTTCAAAGTTTTTAAAGAAATGATTGAGCAAAAGTGTCACATCAAAATAGAACAATGGGCCTTAACTTTGTAAGTAATAATAAGATGCCCAAAAGTTCTTTCCAAGGAAACCAAAGGTTACTCAGCTAATTTCTCTAACATAAAGCAATTCTCATCTGTTATTATTAACTATTACCGTCAAAGCAAAATTTTTTCAGATTCCATGACAACTGCTTCAGAACTTGATTTTTCCAACAAATGAAACAAAATTTAAGTTTCAAATTTTGAAGGTTAGCAAGCAAATGTCTCTAAAGACAGCAATTCTTTCCAACCACATACAAATTGTTCCCAATGTTTAATGTATACCGAAGTTGATTTTTCCTCCACAGAAATAATTCTTGACTATTTCCCAAAAATATCAACCATAATAGAATTAAGAATATTGTTACTGTTAAGTGACAGCATTCATGTTCTGTTCTTCCCCAAAATATACCTCCTTTGTCTTATGCAGACATAGGCAAATGAGTTGTCCTTTTGATATAAACATTATTGAGCATTATGCATTAAAGTGAAGTTAATAAACTGTAGTATGTGCATATAATGTAATTCTCTACAATAAAAATGGATGACAGCTACATGAACAACATAGATGAATTTCACAAAAATAATACTGAACAAAAGTAAGTCACAAAGAATGCAAACACTATATCCCACTCATATAAAGTTCTTTAAGAGGCAAAAGAGATGATATTAGAGATTCATATTTATAAGGTAAACACATAAAGAAAAATGATGAAGTTGTCATCATAAAAATCAAGATAGTGGATACTTCAAGGGTAAGAAAGGGAAGGGTGATCCGGGAAAGGTACTGCTAGGATTCCAGCAATATCCTGTATCTTAACATGGGGTGTGTTGAGATGGGTCTTTATAATTATTCTTTAAACCACACACAAATGTTGTATGCACTTCCCTGTGTCTATAATATCTAACCCTTTTTTAAAAGAAAAAAATAATAAAGTAGCCTGCCATTTAAAACAGCTTTATTTTTTTTTTCTGATTACATAGGAATATTATGAAAGCTAGCAAGCAATAGCCTAACAAGATTACAAGCACACAATGAGAGTCAATAAATAAATAAACATTAAAAACCAGACTCATCTTCAACCCCAGAGATAAATCTTATTCAGTGGACATGAGATTGGGTCTGGTCACCTGTATTAATTAAAAAAAAAAAAATAGAAAACAACAAGTGCTGGTGACAACAATATGGAGAGACTGGAATCTCGTACATTGCCAGTGGGAATGTAAGATGATTCAGGCACTATGGAAAAGAGTTTGATAATTCCTCAGAAAGCTAAACATAGAATAAATTTTGGGGACGCAGAAGATGGCGTCTGGCAGGACAGAGGTGAGGGAGAGGGTGTGAGTAAGTGAGGGGGTAAAGGGAGTGGGTGAGAGTGAGTGGAGTGTGTGTAAGTGAGTGAGGGACAGTCAGGAGTATCGGGGGGGTCAGACCAGGTTCTCTTGGACAGAGAACCCTTGCCACCACTGTGGGCACTCCCCAGGCTGCAGGGCTCGGGCATGGAGCTCACGCTATTTTGAAGGGGAGAGCAGCCTCCCTAGGAACTCAACATCACCATCACCCAGACTGGCCTTGGACACTGCCCAGAACACTGCAGCCACACCAGCCAAAGTCCTGCTGCTTCGACCACAGATCTGCAGACCCAAGGATGTACACTCCTGAAGCAGAACCGCGACTCCCCCGTCCCTGGCTGCCAGCCCACAGACATTGTGGTCATGCCACACCAGCATGCACGGTTGGCCAAGAGCCCTATGACCCAGCAGGCATCTCCAGGGTGCCTCTGTGAGCTGCCACTGGGCACATGCATTTCCAACCAAGGATGAGGGCCCCTGCAGCAACAAGTGGTACTTTCCCCTCCATGGTTGCCAACCTCTGGACACCACGGTGACCCTGTTCCAGCGCGCAGGGCCCCCCTCGCCTGCCACCCCAGCAGACAGCTCCTGGTGCCTCTGTGAGTGGCTGCAAGGTGCAAGCATACCCACCCAAGGCACATGGCTCTCGCAGCAGAAGCTGGGACTTGCACCTCCCCGGCTGCCGGCATCCAGTCTCTGCGATCACGCCACTCCAGCTTGTGGGCCTCACAAGCACACAGCCCCGCAGTCAGTTCCTGGGCCACTTTGTGAGCTGCCACTGGGTGCATGCCTCTCCAACCAAGAACGCACAGCTCCCTCAGCAGGATCCATGACTTTCCCCTCCTGGCTGCCTGCTTCTAGACACCCTGGTGAGTTACTGAGGACTCGCCTCCCTGGACAAGGTAACAGTGTTTGAGCCACAGACTCCAAGACTCCCACATCCCCAGCTGCTGGCTCCTGGACCACCTTGTGATTCACAAAGGGAAATCACTTTGGCCAGAATTCCACTGCTTCAACCGCAGATTATGAGACAGCTGCCCCCCACCATCACTCCAGGACACCAACAGTGAGTTGAAGAGTGACGCTACCACAGAAAAAGTCACACAACACCAGCCAAAGTCACAGTACCTGAGCCTCGGGCCCCAAGACCCCTTCCTCCCAGGCCATGGATTCCAGGAACTCAGTGTGAGCACATACCAGTGAGACCTCAGGCAACCTTTTCCACAAAAGACAGAACCACAATCATATCCACGATACCTTGCACAATGAAGCCAGGGGTGAGTCAAACTGCCAGACAATCCATGGCAAGACTTCATCCATGAACAAGAAATTAACATTCAAAACCCAACTACATCAGATTAACCCAAATAACTCAAGTGGGGGGGCTCCACTAGATCACCAATCCCAGAGAATCTGAGAGACTCCACCACTGGATCCCAAAAATCACCAGCTACATAGCACCACCCCCAAAAGAACCTGGGTAGCAAAGCACTTGGATCTAAGATATAGAAACAATTAAAATGTTACACCAAAAAAATGGGGAGAGGGAAAAAAAACACAATCCCTAAAGGACAGAAAAAGTAATCACCAGAAAAGAAATTAAATGAAGTAGAGGCAAGTAACTAGTCAGAGAAAGAATTCAGAGTAATGGTTATAAGGATGCTCAAATGTCTGGATGACAAGTACACACAACTGAATGAAAATTATAAGGAACTGAATGAGAATGACACCAACATGAAAAGGATTCAAGGGACAAAACCGGTTTGGCTCAGTGGATAGAGCGTCGGCCTGCGGACTGAAAGGTCCCAGGTTCGATTCCAGTCAAGGGCATGTACCTGGGTTGCGAGCACATCCCCAGGGGGAGATGTGAAGGAGGCAGCTGATCGATGTTTCTCTCTCATCGATGTTTCTAACTCTCTATCTCTCTCCCTTCCGCTCTGTAAAAAAATCAATAAAATATATTTTAAAAAAAAAGGAATCAAGGGGAATTGAAGAATGACATAGCTGCAATAAAGAACACAATGAAAGGCTTCAGCAGTAGACTAGAAGAAGCTGAGGACCACATCAGCAAGTTAGAAGATAAAAAATAAAACACACAAAAACAGCAGCAACTGGAAAGAAAACTTAAAAAGCAGGAGAGCCTAAGGGAGCTTCTGGATGACACGAAACAAAAAAACATTCACATAACAGGGGTGCCAGATGGAGAGAAAGCAGAGCAAGGAATAGAAAACCTGTTTGAAGAAATAATGACAGAAAAATTCTCTGATGTTGGGAAGAAAAATAGCCACATAAGTCCAATAAGCACATAGGCACCCAAACAACATGATCCCAAAAAGACAAAATTGGTTGATGTTAAATTGGTAAACATCAACAACAAAGTAAGAATCCTAAAGGCTGTCAGAAAGTGACCTATTAGGGATCTCGCATTAGACAATCAACTGATTTCTCAACAGAAACACATCAGGCCAGAAGGGAATGAAATGAAAATATATACAGTGATGAAAAACAAGGGACTAAATCCAAGAAGACCAGCAAGGCTATCAATCAAAATTGAAGGTGAAATCAGGAGCTTCACAGACAGAAAAGGGCTAAGGGAGTTTATTACCACCAAGTGTGCAATGCAAGAAATGCTAAAGGGACTACTGTAAAAGGAAGAAATATAAAGAAAAGAAGGAATGCAGGTATAAAGAATAAAATAGCGGCTACCAAATACCTATCAATAACCGTAAACGTAAATGGATTAAATACTCCAATCAAAAGACATAGGGTAGCTGATTGGATAAGAAAACATGACCCATATAGCTGCTGTCTACAAGAGACCCACCTCAGAACAAATGACTTACATAGACTGATAGTGAAGGGATGGTAAAAAAAATTTTCAAGCAAATGGAAATGAGAAAAAAAAAAACTGGAGTAGCAATATTTATATCTGACAAATCAGACCTCAAAGTGAAGGCCATGACAAGAGATAAGGAGAGCCACTTCATAATACTAATGGGAGAAATTCAACAAGAAGATATAACTCTGGGAAACATATATGCACCCAACACAGCAGCACCCAAATACATAAAATAACTTCTGGAAGATATCAAGGGAGAGATCGACAGCAATACAATCATAGTAGGGGATTGTATTATCCCATTGACACCACTGGATAAATCCTCTAAATAAAAAATCAGCAGAGAAACAGTATTCCTAAATGATTCACTAGATCAGATGGACTTAATTGACATGTTCAGAACATTTCACCACAAAGCTAGAGAATATACGTTCTTCTCAAGTGCACATAAAACATTTTCAAAGATAGACCACATATTAGGACACAGGCAAAGTCTCTTCAAATTCAAGAAGATAGAAATCATATCAAGCATCTTCTCAGATCACAATGGCATACAATTAGAAATTAACTACAATAAAAACAATGAAAAAAATAAAACACTTGGAGGCTAAATAACATGCTATTAAACAATGACTGGGTTACCAAAGAGATCAAAAAGAAATAAAAAGCATCCTGGAAACAAATGACTATGAAAACACAACAATCCAAAATCTATGGGACACAGTGAAAGCAGTCCTGAGAGGGAAGTTCATAGTTCTACAGGTCTACCTCAAAAAATAAGAAAAAATGGTAATGAATAATCTAAACCTGCAACTTAAAAAATTAAAAAGAGAGCAACAAGAAATGCCCAGAGTAAGCAGAAGGAAGGAAATAATAAAGATCAGAGCAGAAAAAAACAACATAGAGACAAAAAGCAATACAAAAGATCAATGAAACCAAGAGCTGGTTCTTTTAAAGGATAAACAAGATTGGTGAATCTCTAACCAGGCTCACCAAGAAACAAAGAGAGAGGACCCAAATAAACAAAATCAGAAATGAAAGAGGTGAAGTAACAATTGATCCAACAGACATATAAAGGATTGTAAAAAAAATACTATGAACAACTCTAATCCAACAAACTGGACAAACTCGACAAAATGGACATATTCCTAGAAAAATACAAGCTTCCAAAACTCAATCAGGAAGAATCAAAAAACCTGAAAACACCGATAATTACTGGAAAATCAAAAATCTTCCAGCAAACAAAACCCCTGGTCCAGACAGCTTTACAGGGAAGATCTACCAAGCATGCAAAGAAGAAATAAAACCTATCCTCCACAGATTACTCAAAAAATTCAAGAAGAAGGCACACTTCCAAGCTCTTTCTATGAAGCCACCATTACCCTAATCCCAAAACCAGATAAAGACACTACAAAGAAAGAGAATTACAGGCCAATATCCCTGATGAACATAGATGATAAAATCCTCAACAAAATTCTAGCAAATCGGATCCAGCATTACATTAGAAAGATCATACACCATGACCACGTGGGATTTATTCCAGGGATGCAAGGCTGGTACAATATCTGCAAATCAATAAATGTGATACAACACATAAACAAATTTTAGAGATAAAAATCACATAATCATATCAATTGATGCAGAAAAGGTATTTGACAAAATCCAACACCCTTTCCTGTAAAAACTCTTAACATAATAAAAGCCTTATATGAAAAACCTACAGCCAACACCATACTCATTGGGCAAAAACTAAATCCATTTCCCCTAAGAACAGGAACAAGACAAGGATGCCCACTTTCACCACTCCTGTTTGACATAGTACTGGAAGTGCTAGCCATAGCAATCAGACAAGAAGAAGAAATAAAAGGTAGCCAAATTGGAAAAGAAGTAAAATTGTCATTATTCGCAGATGACATGATATTGTACATCAAAAACCCTAAAGACTCCATCAAAAAACTACTAGATTTAATAAATGAATTCGGCAATGTAGCAAGATACAAAATTAACACTCAGAAATCTATGGCTTTATTATATACCAACTGGAGGCCCAGTGCATGAATTAGTGCACCTTGAAAGGAACTGTGGGCCATGAGGCTGTGGTAGGCACAGAGGAGGGTCTCATCCCATTCTCCATGCCCCTATTGGCCCCTCCCACCATGGCTCTCAGTCCCCTGTCTGCTGGCAGCCCTGCTCCCACCCACTGACGGCGTGGAGCAGCTGAAGCCAGAGCCAGCAGTGAATGTGAGCTGCCCGAGGGCCAGCGTCAGGGGCAGGTGCAAGCAGCGGCTACTGCCCCAATTGCCCCTCAGGAGCAGGGGGAGGTGGAAAAGCCCTCAGGAGTGATCAGGGCTGGCAGCCGCTGCTCGCACCCACTGATAGCGCCAAGCAATCAGGGACTGGCACCAGGCACTGGCAGCGGGTGTGAGTTGTGGCTCCAGCACTGCCTGCAGGTGCAAGCGGGGCCGGCGCCAGCAGCTGGTACAAGAGCTGGCTGCTGGCCCTGATCACCCCTCAGGAGCAGGGGGAGGTGGAGAAGCCCAAAGGGGCGACTGGGGCCAGCAGCCGCCACTCACACCCACTGACGGCGCCAAGAGATCAGGGCTGGCGCTGGGTGCCAGCAGCGAGAGCATGCAGTGGCTCCAGCACCGGCAGCAGGTGCAAGTGCATGGTGGGACCGCAGCGTGCGGGAGCAAAGAATTTTCAGTAACCACCAGGGGCTCGCCCCAATGACAGCGACTGGCACTCCACTTTGGTCTTGCGCCCCTGCTCACCTGTACAGTTGTTCCACCGTTCGGTCTATTTGCATATTAGCCTTTTATTATGTAGGATAATGAACTCACAGAAAGAGAAACTAAAAAAGCAATCCCATTTGCCACTGCAACAAAAAAATTAAAGATAACTAGGAATATATATAACAAGGGAGATAAAGGACCTGTAATCAGAAAATTACAGGATGCTGAAAAGAGATAGAAGAAGACATAAACAAATGGAAGAATATACCATGTTCATGGATTGGTAGAATCAACATCATTAAAATGTCCATACTACCCAAAGCAATCTATGGATTCAATGCAATCCCTATTAAAATACCAATAGCACATTTCAAAGACCTAGAACAAACTCTCCAAAATTTCATCTGGATTTTAAAAAGACCCCAAATAGCTGCAACAATCTTGAGAAAAAAAGAACAATATTGAAGAGATCACAATACCAGATATCAAGCGATATTACAAAGCCACTGTTCTCAAAACTGCCTGGTACTGGCACAAGAACAGACATATAGATCAATGGAATAGAATAGAGAACCCAGAAATCAACCCAAGCCATTATGCTCAATTAACATTTGACAAAGGAGCCAAGAGCATACAATGGAGTCAAGACAGTCTCTTCAATAAATGGTGTTGGGAAAATTGGACAGATACATGCAAAAAAATGAAACTAGACCACCAACTTACACCATACACAAAAATGCACGCAAAATGGATAAAGGTCTTAAACGTAAGATGGGAAGCAAGCCATAAAAATCTTAGAAGACTCGATAGGCAGCAAAATAGCAGACATATGTCGTAGCAATATCTTTACCAATGCAGCAGTTAGGACTATGGAAACTAAGGAGAAAATAAACAAATGAGACTACATCAAAATAAAAAGCTTCTGCACAGCAAAAGAAACCATCAACAAAACAACAAGAAAGCCTACTGCATGGGAAAACATATTTGCCAATGCTATCTCAGATAAGGGTTTAATCTCCAAAATTTACAGGGAACTCATACACCTTAACAAAAGGAAGATAAACAATCCAATCAAAAAATGGGCAAAGAACTTAGACACCTTTCAAAAGTTGACATACAGAAGGCCAAGAGACATATGAAAACATGCTCAAAGTCACTAATCATCTGAGAGATGCAAATCAAAACGATGATGAGATACCATCTCACACCTGTCAGAATGGCTATCATGAACAAATCAACAAATGACAAATGCTGGCAAGGATGTGGAGAAAAAGGAACCCTTGTGCACTGCTGGAGGCAATGCAGACTGGTGCAGCAACTGTAGGAAACAGTATGGCATTTCCTCAAAAAATTAAAAATGGAACTTCCATTTGATCCAATAATCCCACTTCTAGGAATATATTCCAAGAAATCATAAACACCAATCAGAAAGGATATATGCACCCCTATGTTCATGGCAGCACAATTTACAAAAGCTACCATTTAGAAACAGCCTAGGTGCCCATCAGCAGACAAGTGGATTAGAAAACTGTGGTACATCTACACAATGGAGTACTATGCTGCTGTAAAAAATAAGGAACTCTTACCATTTGCAACAGCATTGATGGAACTGGAGAGCACTATGCTAAGCGAAATAAGCCAGTCATTGAAAGATAAATATCACATGATCTCACTCATTTGTGGAATATAATGAACAACATAAACTGATGAACAAAAATAGAACCAGAGACACAGAAGCATTGAACAGACTGTCCAACCTATGAGAGGAGGTGGGGGGTGAGGGGGTAAGAGATTAACCAAAGGACCTGTACGCATGAATATGAGCGTAACTAATGGACAAAGACAGTAGGGGCCATGTGCTGAGGGGTGGTGGTGACCAGGGAGAGGTCAATGGGGGAAAAAGGAGACTCATGCACTAGTACAATAAAAAATTTAATTTTTTTTTTAAAAGCTAAACATAGGATTACCATATGACCAAGCAATTGCACTCCTGGTATATATCCAAAAGAAATAAAAATAGGCATTCAGATGAATTCGTATACATTAATGTTCATAACAACAATATTGACAATGTTCAAAGGGTAGAAAGAATTCAAATGTCCATCAACAGATAAGTGGATGAAGGGTAGTATATACTATCCTATATAATAAAGAGCTAATATGCAAATGGTCATCACGCCCTCACGCCGGGGCACCTGAGGCCGGGGCTGAGGGACCTGAGGCCGCGCCCTCACCCTGGCGCCGGAGCACCTGAGGCTGCGCCCCCCGCCCGGCAGGGCTTGACGGGGGACCTCAGGCTGTGTCCCCCCATCCACCAGGGCTTGACAGAGTACCTGAGGCTGCATCCCCTGCCCACCGGGGCTTGACGGGGGATCTGAGGCTGGGCCCCCACCCTGCAGGGCTTGACAGGGGTGGGGCTGGCCAGATTGGGTTTGCGCAATTCCAAGGCACGTGGGTGGGTGGAGACTTGACTCTGGGTCTGCAGCACACCCCAGACTCTGACAGGACGGAGATTTTCATATACATTTTACTGATTTTCTTTCATCTCTGACACTTCTATTATAGAGAATGGGCAAATAGCAATATTAAAATCCTATCTAATAAAAGAGAAACATGGTAATTGGCGTACGACCGCTACCCTTCCCATTGGCTAATGAGCGAGATATGCAAATTAACTGTCAGCCAAGATGGCGGCCAGCAGCCAGGCAGCTTGAAACTAACATTAGGCTTGCTTGCTTCAATGACGGAGGACTCCAACGTTCCCCGCCTGCCGCTGCAGGCCTCTGAGCCTGCAGTTTCAAACATTGTAACAAATATAGATGCTAAACAAAACCCCAGAAACCAGCTTTCAGCTAGCCGGGATCTCAGACCTGGAGTTGATACAGAGTTTCGATTGTAGAACCGAAACAAACCAGATACCTGCTTTCAGGAGCGGGGGCCTAAGAGCTGGAGCCTCAGAACTAAAGCTGGCTCAGAATAAAAAAAAAAAAAGAAAGAAAAAAAGGAGCAGTTGGGAGCTTCAGTCCCAGCCTGAAAACAGCCCTTAGCCCCTCACCCAGACTGGCCAGGCACCCCAGTGGGGACCCCCACCCTGAAGGGTGTGTGACCAGCTGCAAACAGCCATCATCCTCTCATCCAGGCTGGCCAGGCACCCCAGAGCAGGGTCAATCAGCTCTGTGTGTGACAGGGTGCAGTGCCCCAACCCCCTCACCCCACGGGCCCTGCTCTGTGTGTGACGGGGTAGAGCCATAACCTCCCCATCGGCCCTGCCCTGAGTGTGAGAGTGGCGGCGCCCCAACCCCCAATCCGCCCTGCTCTGTGCATGACAGGGGGCGGCACCCCAACTCCCCAATCAGCCCTGCTCTGAGCCCAACCAGGGGCTGCACCTAGGGATTGGGCCTGCCCTCTGCCACCCGGGAGCAGGCCTAAGCCAGCAGGTCGTTATCTCTCAAAGGGTCCCAGACTGCGAGAGGGCACAGGCTGGGCTGAGGGACCCCCACCCCACCCCCAAGTGCACAAATTTTTGTGCACTGGGCCTCTAGTATTTCTAATAATTAATTAACTATTTTTCTAATAAATTCCCTTTTAATGTGCACAAATTTCATGCACCAGGCCACTAGTACAACAATAATGATTTAACTGTAAAAAGCAAAGAAGTACTGATATATACAATGTGTTTTGCAACAATATGGAAGATCCTCAAAAAGAATATGCTAGTGAAAGGAGCAAATACAAAGGGTCACATATTATATAGCTCCGTTTATATGAGATTTCCAGAATAAACATGAGATGTCCAGGAAATTCATAGAACTAGAAAGCAAACTGTTGGTTGCCAGGACTGGGGGCAGCAGGAAATGGGGAGTAACTACTTAATTGGTTTAGGGTTTATTTTGGAGTGATAAAAATGTTTTGGAACTATATAGTAGTAGTTTTACAACACTGTGAATGAACTAAATGCCACTCAAATGCTAACTTTAAAATCATTAATTTTATATTACATGAATTTCACCTCATAAAAATGTTAAAGCAATTAATTTTTATGATACATGTTGACAAATGTATAAATTACAACCACAGTTCTTCCTTTTTGAAGGTCAAACATATAAATTACAAGCACCATTAATTAGGCAAATAAAGCACTCTTCAACATTTGAATTTTATAACTAAGCAAAATAGAAATTAAAATCCTATTCTCTTTCATGGCCTGATTTAGAAATATTCACCAATCACCAAGTGTGGTTATTTCCCCCTTGGAAATTCATTCCCTCTATAACGTGTAACTGGATAGCAAGATCATTAAAAATTGAGCCTGAACCAGAGTCACATTCAATCAATTAAAATTCAACAAATTTCTAGCCACTGGGAAATGATTATAAATCAAATTCTTGTAGCTGACCAGAGCAGGTCTCTTATTTCAATGAGCAGAATATCCCAAAATCTCAGCTGTCTTTTCAATTTATGGCTATAAACATTGAAATGTTTGTGGGTTTTTCTTGATTTTTTTAATCCTCACCCAAGAATATGTTTATTAATTTGAGAGAGAGAGGAAGGACACACAGAGAGATAAACAGCAATGTGAGAGAACAACATCAATCAGTTGCCTATTGTATGCACCCCGACTCAGGATCAAACCTACAACCTTTCTGGAGTACTGGACGACACTCTAACCAACACTGAAATGTTTTTTTTTATGGCTTTTTTTTGTTTGTTTTTTAATATATTTTTATTGATTTCAGAGAGGAAGGGACCGAGAGTGAGAGATAGAAACATCAATGATGAAAGAGAATCATTGATTGACTGCCTTCTGCATGGCCCCCACTGATGACCAAGCCCGCAACCCGGATATGTACCCTGACCAGGAATCGAACCATGACTTCTTGGTTCATGGACCAACGCTCAACCACTGAGCCACACTGGCTGGGATGCAATGTTTTAATGTCTAAAATTTTCAAGGTTACTCATACTCTAAAATCACAAAATTGACATTGTTCCTCAAACTTTATTTCACAGTTAAAAGACTGATTTCCTCAAGTAGGACTAAAATGTTGAAATTACTAGAAATAACATAAGTATCTTCCTCATGGACCTTTTCCTTAAAAGAATTATAAAGGTAGATATAAAAATGCCTGATCATGTTACTCTCTGCATAAAATTCCTTAACAGATAAAATAAGTTTCAGAAAAAAGCTCAAAACTAAATAGTGAACTAGCACAGAAAGTTCTTCATAAACTGGCTCTATGATGCTAGCTATTCCTTCTTTCTTCTCCGACCATATGAACTTTTTCTTTTCCCAGCCATTGTGCCAATTTAAACTAATTTAATTGTTCATCACTTTCATTATTCTTTAAACTCTTTGAAGTTAGAAACTAAACCTTTTCAATCTAGTACACTCAACATCTAACACAATAATCAAAGGCTGCTGTAAAATTAAAGTATGAAAATATGGGTCCAGAGACAGAAGCATGGAAGGGGTTGACCAATTTCAGAGGGAACCTGGGGGGGGGGGGGGGTGTTAACCAGGGAACTTATATACATAGCCCATGGACACATATAATAGTGTGCTGAAGGCTTAAGGCTTGGGAGGGGTGGGTGTGGGATGGAGGGAGTCAATGGGAAAAGAAAAAAGGGGGGAACAACTGTAATACTTTTAACAATAAAGATCATTTTTTTAAAAGATCCATTATTAGTATGTAAAGTATCATTGCTTGTTTTTTTTACCTAATGCAAAAGGGAAAACTATATATTAGGCTATAATTCGCTTTTTTTGAAATTACATTGTGGTCTTACTAGTAAATAACATCAAATAGGTAACATTAATTTTGTAGGCATCTTTTTAAAACATCTGGTTTGTTAAAAAGAGTATAAATTTAGTTCCTATTATTATTCAATGAAAGCTCATGATCAGCTCTATTTGATCTACATTATAAAGTAAAACATTTCTGCAACAGAGACTGTAAAACTGTAAGAAATCTTAAAGGCAGATTTTTCTAATGTGATTTTTTTCTTTATTGAATAAGGTATTACATATGTGTCCTTATCCCCCATTCCTCCCCCCACACACACACTCGTGCCCTCACTCCCCTAGTGTCTGTGTCCATTGGTTATGCTTATATGCATGCATACAAGTCCTTTGGTTGATCTCTCCTCCTTCCCCCTACCCTACCCTGCCTTCCCTCTAAGGTTTGACGGTCTGATCGATGCTTCTATGTCTCTGGATCTGTTTTTGTTCATTAGTTTATATTGTTCATTATATTCCACAAATGAGTGAGATCATGTGATATTTATCTTTCTCTGACTGACTTATTTCGCTTAACATAATGCTCTCCAGGTCCATCTATGCTGTTGCAAATGGTAGGAGTTCCTTCCTTTTTATAGCAGCACTAGGGGCCCGGTGCACGAAATTCGTGCACTGGGTGTGTGGGGGGGGGGGGGGTGTCCCTCAGCCCAGCCTGCCCCTCTCACATACTGGGAGCCCTCAGGCGTTGACCCCCATCACCCTCCAATCGCAGGCCTGGGCAGGGGACCCTCATTTCCCCCCATCACTGGTTCTGCCCCCAGCCCCTCCAATTGCTGGCTCTGCCCCTTGCCCAGGCCTGACGCCTCCGCCAGAGGTGTCAGGCTTGGACAGGGGACCCCCATCTCCCCCCGATCGCTTGCTCCACCCCCCGCCCAAGCCTGATGCCTCTGACCCAGGCTTCAGGCCTGGGCAAGGGGACCATCATATCCCCCCAATCCCCGGCTGCGCCCCCCGCCCAAGCCTGATGCCTCGGCCAGAGGAGTTGACCCTCATCACCCTCCGATCACCAATCACCGGATCGGCCCCTTGACCAGGCCTGAGGCCTCCGGCAGAGGTGTCAGGCCTGGGCAGGGGACCCCCAGCTCCCCGCGGTTGCAGGCTCCGCCCCTGAGCAGGCCTAATGCCTCTGGCTGAGGCGTCCAGCTCGGGCAGCGGGGACCCGCAGCTGCAGCGGCCCCGCGATCGTGGCCTCCGCTTTAGGCCCAGGCAAGGGACCCCTAGCTCCCGGGACTGCCAGCTTCGACCGTGTCCAGCTCCCATCGCTGGCTCCACCCCTACTTCCTGCTATCACTGGCCAGGGCGGCAAAGGCGCCTGATTCTCTGATCATGGCTGGGCCGCCTTTGCCCTGCCCCCCAGCTCTTAGCTCCCCCCTGGGTTTCTGATCACTGTCAGTGGCAGGGGGCTTCTTCCTGCTTTCCCTTTCGCCTCCCTGCATTGTGCCTACATATGCAAATTAACCACCATCTTGTTGGCAGTTAACTGCCAATCATAGTTGGCAGTTAATTTGCATATAGCCCTGATTAGCCAATGAAAAGGGTATCGTCGTACGCCAATTACCATTTTTCTCTTTTATTAGTGTTGATAGTACTCCATTGTGTAGATGTACCACAGTTTTCTAATCCACTCATCTGCTGATGGGCACTTAGGCTGTTTCCAAATCTTAGCTATGGTGAATTGAGCTGCTATGAACATAAGGGAGCATATATCCTTTCTGACTGGTATTTCTAGTTTCTTGGGATATATTCCTAGAAGTGGGATTACTGGGTCAAATGTGAGTTCCATTTTTAGTTTTTTGAGGAAACTCCATACTGTTCTCCACAGTGGCTGCACCAGTCTAAAAGCAGATTTTTTAACTAGAAAATTTCAACTACCTCATTTTACAAATGAGGAAAGGAACAGAGGTTAAGTTATTTCTGCAAAGTCACCCTGAATGTTTATGTTTTCAGCTACAATATAACTCTACCTCCATTTCAACCTCATAGGTAAGCCAGGCAATGCAATTCATAGCACCCTTTTCTTTTTCCCTACCTCCAATCTAGTGAGAGGATAAAGGTTCTTCATATTTGCTACATTTAACTGATTTCTTTATCTTTAAGATATGGCCCCCACCTTAACACAACCTTCCCCCCCCCATTAGTAAGTACCTACATTTGCTAATTATTAAATACATCTAAGTCATTCAATTGGGAAGGGAAATGGGGAGACAAACATGAGTAAGAATGACATTGTTCCTTCAAAGTGCTCTACAAAACTAAGTACAATGTGGTACAGTACTTTTATCACCTGTTTAAGACGGTGTCTTTTTTTTTTCCCCAAGGGAAAAAGATTTATTAAAGGCAGATTAAAGAGTCTTTGGAAAAGTAGAAGAAATGGACCCAGGCTGAGCTTCCAAGAACTACCAAACTGCACTGAAGAACTGAGCTCTCAAGGAAGCTATTGTCTTTGCCATAATGTAGAAGGTGCAGAATCGGGAAGTGCAGTTGCTACACCTGCTAGCTCTATATCTATGCTGCTTCTGCTGCAGTTTTTTTAAAAATATATTTTATTGATTTTTTTACAGAGAGGAAGGGAGAGGGACAGAGAGTAAGAAACATCGATGAGAGAGAAACATTGATCAGCTGCCTCCTGCACACCTCCCACTGGGTATGTGCCCACAACCAAGGTACATGCCCTTGACCAGAATCGAACCTGGGACCTTTCAGTCTGCAGGCCGACGCTCTATCCACTAAACCAAACCAGTCAGGGTTGCTTCTGCTGCAGTTTGTTCCAGCAAAAGGAATGCCCTGTGCCCAGTCTCTCCCTTCACCTAATCCACATCCAAATTAGTGTCTAGTGTGAGAGTGTCTGATGAGCAGAACCTAAATCATATTTAGAAAGAAGTCTGGAAAATAGTTATTTTGGTCTCCAACATGTATAGTACCCAAAACTAGAAGAAGGTTGGAATAGATGTTTAGCAAATCGATTTACACATTCTGCCATAAAGAGTATTCAGGTGGCTTATACCCTTTTCTTTTTTTTTTAAGTCTTTATTGTTGAAAGTATTACATATGTCCCCTTTTTCCTTCATCAACCCCCTCCAGCCCACCCCCAGGCCCTCACTACCCCACAGTCTGCATCCATGGGTTATGCATATATGTATTCAAGGTCTTCAATTGATTACCTATCACCCACCCTCTGAGATTCTGCTCTTTATAAATATACTAGAGGCCCAGTGAACGACATTCATGCACTCAGGGAGTCCCTCAGCCTGGCCCCCACTCCAGGCCTAAGCCGTCAGTCAGACATCCTTAACACTGCTGTGGAGGCGGGAGAGGCTCCCATCACCACTGCTGTGCTCACCAGCCTGGAGGGGGCAGGTCCTGCTTTGAGCATCTGCCCCCTGGTGGTCAGTGTGCATCATAGCGACAGGTCATTCCACTGTTTGGCCAATTTGCATATTACCCTTTTATTATGTAGGACTAGAGTTTGATGCACGAAATCCATGCAAGAATAGGCCTTCCTTCCCCCAGCTGCCAGCACCGGCTTCCCTCTGGCACCCAGGACCCGGACTTCCCTCTGGCCCCCAGCTTCATCCAGAAGGTCATCTGGAAGGATGTCCAGCCTAATTAGCATATTACACTTTTATTATTATAGATAGTACTAGAGGCCCAGTGCCCCAAAATTTGTGCACTCGGGGGGGGGAGGGGAGGGGTCCCTCAGCCCAGCCTGCGCCCATTTGTAGTCCAGGACCCCTTGGGGGATGTCCACCTGTTGACTTAGGCCCACTCCCTGGGGGATCAGGCCTAAGCTTGCAGTCAGACATCCTTCTGGCAGCCAAGGAGCCCTTGGGGGATGTCCGACTAAAGGCTTAGGCCCCCAAGGGATCGGGCCTAAACAGTTAGTTGGACATTCTTAGTGCTGCCACGGAGGTGGGAGAGGCTCCTGCCACCACCACTGCGCTGGCCAGCCATGAGCCAGCTTCTGGCTGAGCGGCACTCCCCATATGGAAGTGCACTGACCACCAGGGGGCAGCTCCTGCATTGAGCGTCTGCCCCCTGGTGGCCAGTGCGCATCATAGCAACCAGCCATTCTGCCGTTCAGCCAATTTGCATATTAGCCTTTTATTATTATTATTATTAGAGGCCCGGTGCACAAAATTTGTGCACTGGGGGGTGGGGTTCCCTCAGCCCAACCTGCCCCTCTCACAGTCCGGGAGCCCTCAGTGGATGTCCTACTTATGGCCACAGTCTGGCAGCAGAGGCTTAGAGCAGGCGGTGTGTGTGTGTGTGTCTCTGTCTGCTAGGGCCTGCCCCCAGCCACGCCACGTAGGCTCGAAGCAGTTGCCGTGTGTGTGTGTGTGTGTGTGTGTGTGTGTGTCCCCACTGGGAGTCTGCCCCCAACCACATTGGAGGCTCAGAGCAGGCACTGTGTGTGTGTGTGTCTGCTGGGGGCCTGCCCCCAGCCACACCATGGAGGCTTGGAGCAGGAGCCCCTCTGTGTTGATCCCTCAGGCTCCTGGCCTCCACTGCATGTTGTACTCTCCCTTGAGCCTATGGCCAGGATGGGGGTGCTGCTTGCAAGCCTGGCTTTCCTGCTCCCGGATCGCCATGGCGACCGGGGAGCAGGCCCAGCTTGGAGCTGCCCACAGGCCGGGCTTGCTCTCCTGCTCCTGGCCCCCATGGCGACCGGGGAGCAGGGAAAGTTTGGGGCTGCCCGCAGGCCAGGCTTGCTTTCCTGCTCCTGTATCAGGCCCAGCTTGGGGCTGCCCGCAGGCCAGGCTTGCTTTCCTGCTCCCGGATCCTCATGGCAACCAGGGAGAAGGCGCAGCTGGGGGCTGCCCTCAGGCCGGGCTTGCTTTCCTGCTCCCGGATCAGGCACAGCTGGGGGCTGCCTACAGGCCGCACTTTTCTACTTACCTATGGCCGGATCACCACAGTGACCCAGGGCCCAGTGGCACTTTCCTGCTCTCCAATAGTCATAGGGTCCCGGCTGGGGGCAGGGCTTAGCAGTACGGGGCTTAGGCAGCACAGGGGTCCCGGCTGGGGGCGGGGCTTATGCCCCACTGCCCAGGACTGCACATGGGGCCCGGATGGCAGCTCGCGCTGTCCCGCCCTGCCTGTAGTATAGGATAGAGGCCTGGTGCACGGGTGGGGGCCGGCTGGTTTGCCCTGAAAGTGTCCCGGATCAGGGTGGGGGTCCTGCTTAGGTGCCTGGCCAGCTTGGATGACGGGCTGAAGGCTGTTTGCAGCTGGTCACACCCCCTTCAGGGTGGGGGTCCCCACTGGGGTGCCTGGGCAGTCTGAGTGAGGGCCTGAGAGCCGTTTTCAGGCTGGAGGGCAACTTAAGCTCCCAGCCTCTCCTTTTTTTTTTTTTTTTAATTCTGGGATTTATTTACCTTCTATAGATGTCACTGGAGCTGAGAGCCGGCTCCAGCTCTGAGGGCTGAAAGCAAGTTTCTGGGTCTGTTTGGCTTCTATAATTGAAACTCTGTTGCCATCACTGCAGCTCTAAGCTCTGAGGCCGAAGCTGGCTGAAAGCAGGTCTCTGGAGCTTGTTTAGCTTCTATAATTGCAACATAGTTGCTTAGAGTGCAGCTCAGAGGCTGGCAGCGGCAGGCCGGGAACGTTGGCTTCCTCCGGCACTGGAGCAAGCAAGCCTCCTATTCGCTTCAGCTGCGTGGCTGCCAGCCGCCATCTTGGTTGGCAGTTAATTTGCATATCCTGCTGATTAGCCAATGGGAAGGGTGTCGGGGTTATGGTCAATTTGCATGTTTCTCTTTTATTAGATAGGTTATATGATGTCCCTATTTCCCCTCTTTTGCCCCCTCTACCCAGCTCTTGCCCCCCACTTCTCTCTGGCCATCACCATACTGTTGTCTGTGTCCATGGGTTGTGCATATATTTTCTTTAGCTAATCCCTTCTCTAAATTCACTTCTTTAAATTTTTATTTTCAAATAAGTGCTTATAACTGCACTATTATATATTTTCTATTATATCATTTAGAATTAAGATATTTTTTAATTGAACCCTTGTAAATTTTAGCACAATTTAATAAATTATGCTAGAAGCAATTAGAAGATTTTTCATGTAATGCAGATACATTTCAATTAACATTTTATTAATTTTTAATTTTTTAATATTTTAATTTGAAATAATCTCATACATGTAAAAAAAACTATAAAATACTACAGCATATTATATATACCCTTCACCCAGTTTCTTAGGTGTTAATAATTTAAACATAACCATTATACAACTAACAAAATTTTGAATATATTTTTCTTATAATCTCTTTAATGTTACTTAATCCATTTACTTTGTTTTTGTTAATCTTCACCCAAGGATATTTTCCACTGAATTTTAGAGAGAGTGAAGGGAAAGGGAGAGAAACATTGATTGGTTCCCTCCTGCACATGCTCTGATAGGGACTGGGGATCAAGCCAGCAACTGAGGTACATGCCCTTGACTGGAATTAAACCTGGGACCCTTCAGTCCACAGGCTAATGCTCTATCCACTGAGCAAAACAGGCTGCAGCTTAATTCATTTACTTTTAATCTATATGTGTCTTTATATTTAAAGTGGGTTTTGTTTTTGATTCACCCTCATAATCTGTCTTTTAATTGGTGCATTTATGCCACTGACTTTCAGAGTGCTTACTGATAGAGTTACTGCCATATCTGGCGGCTTCTGGGGCTTCTGGGGCCTGGCTGCCTGTGGCCCGGGACCGGATCCGATGACAGGCAGCAGGCAGGTGGCTTCTGGGGCTTCCGGGGCTGGCCTGCCTGCGGCCCAGGACCGAATCCAATGACGGGCGGCAGGCAGGCGACTTCTGGGGTCACCCACGAGGGCCTGGATGCCGGCTCACGCTGGCAGCTCGCGCTGTCCCGCCCTGCCTGCAGTATGCAGATTCACTGCCATCTTTGTTGGCAGTTAATTTGCATATCTTGCTGATTAGCCCATGGGAGGCATAGCGAAGGTACAGTCAATTACTATGTTTGTCTATTATTAGATAGTATAAGAAAAATCTAATTACTTCCCATTACTAAAATTTACCTTATTTCTTCCACTGAAAGATAATTTCCATGGGTCAAGGATTTTGTCTCTTTGGTTCACTAATGTACTCTGAGTGCCTAGAACAGACATAGAAGGCACTTAACGAATACTTGGTGAGTGAATGCTGTAGAAAAACCCATAAGTAGCAGGCTCCAAGTAATGTTTCCAACAATAGTGTGACAGAATATGTAAACCTTTCCTTGTCCTATCACTCGTGCCTAATGTTCAATATTTTATTCGATTGGCCAGTAACTCAGGCCTTGCATTACAAGGAAGTATAAATAGTTCAGAGATGGATAAATTATACTGCTTAATTTAGCATCATGCCCTATTCAAATACACCAAACTGCTGGGAGCCGGTCCATCCTTGCTGTTTCAAGGGACCTGGCGTATATGGCATACGGTTCTTAATATGTTTGCTCACCTTCTTGGCACTATGTGTTTTAACCAAGGTCACCTCTCCGAGAAAGGTTGAATCCCCAGGTAGGGATTTTCCCCTGAAGTTAGGGAGGGAATAAAACCCCTCAACTAAGTGCCAGGCGGGTAATTAATCACTTTAACTACGAACAATCATGCTTAAGCTACATAATCTTTACTCCCTGGAATGGAGATAAGAAACGCCCTAACCTTTGTAATAGAGATTGATAGGATTGAATCAACTGGTATAAATACAGATGTAACTAGATAGCAAGACACACAACTTGGCGGGTAATTAATCACTTTAACTACAAACAATCATGCTTAAGCTACATAATCTTTACTCCCTGGAATGGAGATAAGAAACATCCTAACCTTTGTAATAGAGATTGATAGGATTGAATCAACTGGTATAAATACAGATGTAACTAGATAGCAAGACACACAACTTGGCGGGTAATTAATCACTTTAACTACAAACAATCATGCTTAAGCTACATAATCTTTACTCCCTGGAATGGAGATAAGAAACATCCTAACCTTTGTAATAGAGATTGATAGGATTGAATCAACTGGTATAAATACAGATGTAACTAGATAGCAAGACACACAACTTAGGAGTCAGAATTCAGAAGACAGAACCTACACGGAGCCTGGAGACAGAAGAACTTCACTGGAGAGAACATGGCAATAGATCCTGGACTGAACCTGACTATAGAACATGGCAAGAGAACCTGACTAGAACCTGGTGACTGAACCTGGCTGGAGATCTGAAGCAGAACTTCTCTGGAGATCCAGACCAGAACTTGGCTGGAGATCCTGGTTAGAGATCCTGGCTAGGCTGCTGATCAACTGAACTCTGCCTCTGTGTCATTCCTTCTTTGCGGACTCCGTCTACTCCTTTGGGAACCCCTGGACCTGCTGGGGTTGGACCCCGGCATATGGTGCCCGAACAGGGTTCCCCTAGGTAAGCGCCCCGCACTCGGGACGGATAGGACTCCACCGTAGGAAGAGGGTGGATAGTCTTCGCCGACTCCGTCCACACCTTTGGGAACCCCTGGAAAAGGATTCCCCTAGGTAAGCCCCCCCCCCATTGAGAACCCCCACACTCGGGACGGATAGGACTCCATCAGGGTGCTACAGACCCCCCCTATAGAGGATAAGTAGGGTAAGAAGGTGGATAGTACAGAACTTAGATTGAGAAGATGTACCTTACTGAGTCCAAAGAAAGAAGACTCTGTATTGATTCTTAGATTGAGAAGATGTGCCATACTGAGTCGAAAGAAAGAAGACTCTGTATTGATCTTTAGATTAAGATGTTCCATACTGAGTCTAAAGAAATAAGACTCTGTATTGATCTTTTAACACATATGCTTGCTAGCAGAGGAATTAAGGTTACTCCCAGTCAGACAGAACATTTTATACAAGAAGTAGGTCCATGCTTTTCTGAGGAAGGAAAGGTAAATGTAAAGGCATGGGAGGAGGTAGGCCCAAGGAGCCTTATCCTTAACCCCACTGCAGCCTTTCCACCCTGGGAAAGTGCAGGATTGGCAAGCTCTCCCTGGGGTGATAGATCAGGACTCAGGTAATAGCGGAAAGCGCCAATCCTACTCTTAAAATGGATACAAGAGAGCATTTCGGGTTTTTCTTTTTAATGCTTGCTTTTAAAAAATAAAAAAGGGGGAATTTGCCGGGAGCCGGTCCATCCTTGCTGTTTCAAAGGACCTGGCATATATGGCATACTGTTCTTAAAATGTTTGCTCATCTTCTTGGCACTATTTGTTTTAACCAAGGTCTCCTCTCTGAGAAAGGTTGTTTCCCCAGGTAGGGATTTTCCCCTGAAGTTAGGGAGGGAATAAGACCCCTCAACTAAGTGCCAGGCGGGTAATTAATCACTTTAACTACGAACAATCATGCTTAAGCTACATAATCTTTACTCCCTGGAATGGAGATAAGAAACGCCCTAACCTTTGTAATAGAGATTGATAGGATTAAATCAACTGGTATAAATATAGATGTAACAAGACAGCAGAACACAGAACTTAGGAGACAGGACTTAGAAGAAAGAACCAAGAGAGACAGAACCTAGGCACAGAGCCTACACAGAACGTTCTCTAGAGACAGAAGAACTTCGCTGGAGAGAACATGGCAAAAGATCCTGGGCAGAAACTGGCCTCAGAACCTAGAGACAGAACCTAGCGAGAGAACATGGCAAAAGATCCCGGACTGAACCTGACTACAGAAATTGCCAAGAGAACCTGACTAGAACCTGGTGACTGAACCTGGCTGGAGAACCCAGACAGAACCTGGCTGGAGAACCTAGCGAGGGAACATGGCGACCAAACCTGGCTGGAGAAGTCCCTGTGTCATTCCTTCTTCGCCGACTCCGTCCACACTTTTGGGGACCCCTGGACCTGCTGGGGTTGGACCCCGGCGCCAAACCCCAGAAAATTTGCCAAAAGAGAAAACCTAAAGGCCTACTACTCTTAGATCTGAGCTGTTTTTTCAAGTGTGAAGGGTCTCCAAATGGTTTTCTTTCCTTCTTACCAAAGGTCAGAATTCTCTTATCTCATCGTCATTTTATAAAATGAGGAAACTGAAGCCAGAGAATGGGTAGCACAGAGATTCATTCACAGAATTTCTCTTCTTCCCATCATGTAGCCTTCTTCTCTTATCCTTTGAGGTTCTCCTTCCACAATCTTAGCTGTAAGCAAAATACAATCTCACTAGGTCCCCTCTTGTTGCTGCCCCATAAAAAGCACACAGGTTCTCTGTTTTGAAAGGTTTTGCTATTAAGGGTAACAAAGTGGGGATGACAAAAATAACAAATCTGAAGATGTTACAATTTAACATTCAACTGTGTGTATGAATGCCTGGCACTACATAAAAATCACAGCACCTTTCCAAGTTCTTAGTGAGCCTCCAATTTATTGGCTCTTCTTGAAATAATAAATAGGAGTCTTGCTAGGTTTCTAAAATTTTCCCTCCCACCTACCTTCTTTCCTGTCCTCCCAGGACACAAAACATATCACAGAGAAAAATAGTGGGTACATCTCTATTAAGTGAGAAATTAGCATTTCTGAGGACCTTCAAGAGTCACATCACCCCTTTGAAACTTTGACCCACAGGCGAATTTTCCTCAAAATGTGAGCAAATCATCTCTTAGATTTTTATGGAACATACAAAGCTCCCAGTTCCCATTTTACATTTCCAAACATCTGAACAACTCCTCAGCTCCAAAACCAAAATCCCTATCATAAATTCTTCTCCTAAATCCCCTTCCACCAAAACCTGTTCTTCATAATATCCTTGTTTCTGTTAATAGATCACTATCCTCCCAAAAATTTCTTATACTTATATGTCAGTTCCCAATGTCAACGTAAACATTTCTCAGGTCTCTATACCCTTCACTACAATCACACTGTCATCATTCTTGACTCAACTACTGTAATTTTTAACTCCACTGTATTCCAACCTCCAGGCTTCCACTACACCAGACTTCTGTTAAAGATTACTATCCATAAAAAAAAAATTAATCTCCATAAAAAGGGGTTCTTTTCAACTAAGAATCATGTACAAAATCCTTACCCTGGTAATAAGCAACTACATAATCTGTAAATAGGTATCCTTACCAGCCTGTTCCTTAAACATACAACTTTGCTTTCCTACCTCAGTACCTTTGATGGTTCAGTGTCCTTATGTGGAACTAGCTTTCGCCTCCCATCCTCCTCCAACCTCTAACAATATTTTGAATGTTCACATCCTCAAGGAAAGAAAAATGGCTGAGGCATATCATTCATTGAACACATATCCTGTCCAATGCTTTACAAATTATCCTAGTTCCCACAAACACATAATGGCTTACTACATTTTTTTAAGGAAGAGTTGAAGAAATTGAGGGCCAAAAGAGCTTATGCAAAGTCGTCCAAACCAGCAAGGAAACAATCCAAAATAACCCCATAGCGTTCTGTACTTTTTAATAAAACATGACACAAGATGGAAGGCTTTACTGTCAGAATGCCCACATGCAAATTCTAGTAACTCCAGTAACAACCTGTGTTAACTCAGCAAGTTATGTATTTGTGATGCCTTCGTTCCCCATGTAAAAAGGGGGTAATAGTACTATCTACCATATTGATAACAGTGAGAATTACATGAGATAACATAAAGTGCTTAGACTTGTATTTCGCCCTTAGTAAACAATCAATGCTAGCTATTATTACTGTTGTTGCTATTTATATGCTATGATATGTAAACGCTGACTATATCAATTATATGTTCTATTTCCAAAACAACTTTTACATAATGTGAAAGCTTAATACTGTATTTTTATATATGCTCAATAACTATTTGCAGAATACATTTATTTTTAAACAATGATTAAACTCCATGTTGTAAAAAAAGAAATTCACTATTTCCTCTTTTAAGAAAACTAACAATGCTTACCAACTTTCTTCCCTTTTTGTCATGTGAAACTACCATATGCAATGCCATATGGCAGTAATATGTCAAATGATGCAAAATACTATTTTGATTTAAACTCATCTTGCCTTATGCTAAACATTAATTCCCAGATTTTAAAATGTCCAAAATCATACTTTTTATTTAAACACCAACTGTATTTAGGTCATACCAATATCAAGTAAGCATACCATGAAATTTGACCAAGCCATTTCATTTCATTTTTCTATGGCAATAACTATAAAACATAAAATGCCTTCCAACCCAATGTAACTCGAAGACATAAACCTATCATACCCTTAGTCTTACCCTTACTTTGCTAAAATTAGTACCTGAAAAACTTCTACTACATCTATGTTACTCTGATGCAGAAAACTATCAAAGGAAGGGTATTGAATGCTAGTAACAAAATGCTTGAGAGAAATGAGCTTTAAACAAGGATAGATGAGAGTTTATTCCAAACCCTTCAAGTACTGAAACTGCACAAACCAAGATTCTGCCCACATGATTTACTATTACACATGGAGACAACAAGCTGGTTGGCTTCAAATAAAAGCAGAAGTAAAAAATATATTAATAAAACATTGTCATTTCTAACACAAAAATAACTGAGCTCTACCAATTATTTAAAAAAAAACATTGAGGCTTAACCATGTAATAACTTATTTCAATTAATTCATTATTTCAATTAATGAATAACAACATTAACATCTTCTTCATATACACATATTTAAAAACCAACAAAAACTTCATGAAATAAATATCTACTCTTACTCCATAGGATGTCCTCTGATATTTCTCCCTCTCTTTCTCTTTCTAATGTTAATGTCAATGCACTAAATTGATTCCAAAATCCATTAATATACTAAACTCTTTTGGTGGCACGCCCAATCTGACTTATATTGTATCAAAACTGCAGATGTTCTCCTTGGAAAACAACAGAACATTGTTGAAAGAAATGTCTTCGTTCTCACTGTTCCTGCTGCATCACTGACAAATAACAGTCGGTCAGGTCTGGGGACACAAGAGGACCTGAGTGGCTGCCCAGGGTACTGAAACTGAGACAAAACGATAGTTTTGGAAATTTATTATTGCCAAATTAGACCAAAATTGAGGAGTTTACCACAAGCTGACAGAGCACTCAGCGGCTGCCACCAAAGTTACTGGTGGCCTGAGTGCTTCTGGGGTCGCTTGGCCTCGGGTGGGGCTGCTCCCTCTCCCGCACAGGGTTCTGCCGGTCACGCAATAGGCTTCCTTCCGGGCAGAGCAGCGGACTCTAAGAGGCAGGGCCGGGGACTCGGAGTCCAGCAGAGTCACGTCCCACCTACAATCTGAGCTCCCATTGGGCGGGGGCGAGAGAGTGGAAAAGGAGGAGGGAAAAGGTTGGGAAGAAAGGAGGTGACAGCCTCTTTTTTCCAAACATTAAAGAGTCCCCGCAACTCAAGTCTAGCCTGGGGACTTCGCGGCAAGAGAAGCCTTCCAAACATCTTCCCAAGCTCCTGCCACCTCGGCAGGGGACTGTGAGGAGCCAAACGGATAAACCAGCAACTTCAGATACAAACTCATGAGAGGGATGTGGGGTGTGGGGTGGGGGAGTCTCGGCCTTCCCAAGGCAGAGCTTTTTGTCTTTATAACCTTTTACGAAAAGCTTATTTTCCTCTGCGCCCAGCCTGGGGAAGAACAGCAAAGACCTCGCAGCTCCAAGTGAGGCGAGGGGGTGTGTTCTCCGGCCCTGGCCCGGCGCCCGGCCGCTCCGAGGCCGCGGGGGTTCTTACCTGGAAGCTGGCCCCACAACACAGATAGGCTCGCGGGACCGCGTCTCCGCGGGAGAAGTCCTAACCTGATTCCATGACTGGGTCTCCTCACCAACCCCAGAGCCCGGAGCGGCAGCGGGGACAACAGCAGGGCGACAAGGCGGAAGTCCCGCCCCACGCGCCTCATTGGCCTGCACCCGAAGGCGGAAGTAAGCCATTGGGCCCTGGCTGTGTTTGCTAAGGCTCGGTCCCGCACCCACGCGGTGTCTCCGCCTGCTCGCGGGGCTCGGAGGAATGCCCAGTTGGTGGAGTCGAGTTCTTGGCTGCGCGATCGGTCTTCCCCTGAGGGCAGGGTGGGGCAGACTTCTGCTTTTGGCCGGGGAGGGAGCAGGCTGGCGCAGAGGACTGTGCTCCCGGGAGTGGGGCCGGTGGGGTCCTGAGGGGCCCTGACCGAGCGGCCAGGTCCGGCAGCCCAGGTCTGATGTGGCTGTTGGGCGAAAGCAGCCCGACACCCTGGTCAGCAGCGCCTGGGAGGCCCTGGAGCTGGTACCAGGGCGTCTCTTCCTGCACCCACTCGCCCGACCGGCTGAAGCGGCGAGGACGAGGACGATGACGAGAACGAGGCCTCATCCCCTCTGCACGCTGTCCGCAGGCTGAGAGGGGAGACTGACGCGACCTAGGCCGGCGCCTTAGAGTCCCGGTGCAGTGGTTAGGGGTGCGAGCGCCCGGAGGGCTATCTGCAGTCCTTGCCTGGCTGGGAGCCGCGCTGACTTTAGCACTCTGGGCCTGACTGGGGCCGACTCCTGGACTCGGCAAAAGTCAAACTATTTGATTAAGCCCTACGTCAGACTTTTAAAACCTTTGCCTCCTTTGGATGAATCAAAAATTCTCGTCCTCTACCTCCCTTCAGGTAAACCTTACCCATCCCGGGCGTTCCAGTCTCAAACGAAGCTACTTTGAAATTTAACCGGATTGGACCATCCACACTGATTATCAGTTGCCAATTAGCCACTTTGAAGAGACAATGAAGAAGAAAAAAAAAAGAAGCAGTGGGTTTACTGCAAAAAATTGGATAAAGTCCTGAATTAGAATGCCAGGAGACGCTAGATTGTGGTCCTGCTTCTGTTTCAAAATAAGGCGCCTTTACAGGTTTTACATCCTTCGACCTCATCTTTTAAACAAAGGAGGGGCCAGAGGGGCTAGCACAGAAAACACCTGCAGAATACCATTGGATGTAACTTTTAATTTGATTGCTCTGGGTACACCTGAGTGACTGAAAAAGGAATAGGAGGAAAACTCTTTCCCCATTGTGTATCTTTTGGGGCCTTTGAATTTTGTACCTTGTGAACACTACTCAAAAAGTAAATACAAAAATGTTAAAAATCAAATTACAATAAAATAACAAAGGCCATCAAACATATTTTCCTCTTCTATGTACCCTCTGACTATATATTCTACATATTCTTAAATTTTACAAGTGTGAAGACAGTCACACTTAATACACAATCCTGCCTTTAAGATAATTGTACATAAAAATCAGAATTGGGGATATTACTATGAAGTCTAGTATAATTAGTGTAAACATAGGTACAATGTCTAAGCATTTCTTCATTAATTCTCAAATTGGCTTTATATTAAATCAGAGATTTCTTAAATGACATCGAAAGAAGTAAATATTACAGGTTAAAAAAGAACAAAGAAGAGATTCTTTTATTCCTTAAGTAAAAGCACCTTGAGGACAAAACATTTTAATCTGACTAATCTGCTCTTCTGGTTACAATTGGTATAGTTCTTTCAGTTATAAACAAGATAAAGTGCTATTTGTACTGCATTTAGGCCTACTAATTGTGCTTCACTCTAAAGAAGTATCGATTCTCCCCACTGTGTTGAATAAAGGTAAATTGGAAGAAAATAGATTGGGAAAACCTACTATCTTTGTAAAAGTAGGTTAGCCCGTAAGGTTGATATCTATCTTAATTATGGCTTTCAAAAACATAAGGGTTAAAAGAAAAGGAGCTGTTAGGACTTTGTATTTGATAGTGTTGTTGTTGTTTTTAAATCCTCCTAAAAATACAGATAGCATTGTAGAATTTCCCACATCCAAAATATTATAAGACAGCAGCAACAACCAAACAAAAAAAAAACACAAGATACCCAATGACCTAATTGTCTAAAATGGCTTAAAAGTAGTTTTTCCTTAAAATATGAAAAGAATGCAGATCCCAGCTGGTATTGCTCACTGGTTGAACATCGACCCATGAATCAGGAGGTCAGAGTTCAATTTCTGGTCAGGGCACATGCCTGGGTTTTGGGCTTGATCCCCAGTAGAGGACATGCAGGAGGCAACCCATCAATGACTCTCTCTCATTGATGTTTCTCTCTCTCTTTTTCTCCTCTCTCTGA